>NC_081184.1:32348313-32440187 GCF_029867415.1 Vicia villosa
CATTTTGTACAAATCACTCACATATTACTCAAGTATCAAGTGTTAAGAGAAAGAGTTCGCTGAGAAATGTACGTATGACACCAACACCAATTTAAATACATGTGTATTTTTCTCTTTATTCAAGTATCTTCCGATATTACTGCCTTTTATTTACTTTATGTTTCATGTCATTTAATCTTCGAAGCATTTAACTTCTCTGCACTTTAAGATTCTTGCACTTTTACAGTTTTGTCTTATGTTTTATTTTTAACTTACCCTTCGTTGACGTTATATTTACGTGTATAACAAGGTGATTGCTAATCTTTATTTCTGTGATTAAGTATTTCTTATTTCAAGACACACCAATCATAGACATAATTCGAACTATCATGAATAACAACCTTTTGACTATGTCCTAGGATCAATCTAGTCGATCTTGCGAGTAACCAAATCATATTTATTATAGTTTGGAAGACTAGCGGTTGTTTACTGGAAATCACCGTAAACAAATTGGCACGACCAGTGGGACAGTGTCAAACAGATTGTTATTAATCGATTGTTTTGTTTTGTCTAGAAAATATCAAGACCTTGTATGAACCTTAGGAACGGTAAATTAATAAACAGTGCACAACCGATTCCCAAACGAAGGTACAACAAGAAAATGGTCGTTACGGCCATTATAGGGGGAGATCAAAATCCCCCACAAGGGTCAGGAACTGGAGCGGCAAATTCTACGCATGTTTCGACTTCTACTCAAGAGCGCAGGATATACCGGGTCCGACTGGATCGAGACCTACGGATAGTTCCCAGGCTATACCTGAGAATAATGCCGCGACGACAGGGACTATCCCAGTTTCAGTATTGACTACTACGCCTCCGTCCTCAAGTGCGAGCGGAATGCAACTTGCCTCGACAAATGCTGCAAATCAGTTATTTACCCCAGGATCATCCGCATTCGAATGGAGAACAAACAGTCAATATGGAATGCCAAATCTATACATGACAGGTACACGAGCAGCAGGACCCACATATACTACAAACCCGACAGCGTTTTCGCCAAATGCTGGATCAGTGGGTCGAAGCGTGCAAAACACTGGCTTCTCTGCCCAAATACCCAATTTTACCACAAGCAATCAAGCAGCATTCCGACAAGAGATGGACGCAAGTAACCACGATATGTTAGGAACCCTGGCCAGAGAATTAGCGTCAATCCTAAATCCATTAGCAACCAATATTGCCAATGCTAATCGGGTGAATGTGGAAACTTTTCAAAAAATATCTTCTCAAATGAATCGAATGGCAGAATTCATGGGAGTTCAACAACCCAAGCGGAGAAATAGCCAATCCTCTTATCGAGAAGGCGATCCCATTCTGGAACGTATCCAAAATGCGGTTCCTCCGCCTGGTACAACCACTGCTGGCGTGATTCCTCCACAAAGAACAACAACGGTCGAAAGGAATCGGGTAATAGATTTAGAGGCTTCGAATCAAAGAACTGTTCCCGTTCAGCAAGAGTATGAGGAAGAAAGACCCAGATTAAGGGTAGTAGGAAGGAACGAACACCCAGACGAAGTAGTTCAGAGAGTCAGGAGAGAAAACCTGGCTACAGAGAATAACCTTACTGCCATGATAGAGAGAGTTATGGCCAATAATGGCCTCAGTACTAGACTTCGACGTCCAAATTATACATCCCCCATAGCGGATTATGTTATGCAAACAGAATTGCCAAGGGGTACCAAAGTACCCAAATTCACAAAGTTCTCAGGAGACACTAGTGAATCAACGGTGGAACATATTGCCAGGTATCTGACAGAAGCTGGAGATTTAGCAGGAAATGAGGATTTAAGGATTAAATACTTCCCTAGTTCGCTGACAAAAAATGCTTTTGTTTGGTTCACTACCTTACCCCTAAATTCCATAGATGCATGGGCCCACCTGGAGAGATTATTCAATGAACAATTTTACATGGGTCAAACCAAGATAAGTCTGAAAGAGTTGGCTAGCGTCAAGAGGAAATTCACGGAGTCTATTGATGATTACTTAAACAGGTTCCGTTTGCTGAAATCTAGATGCTTCACGACTGTCCCAGAGCACGAATTAGTTGAAATGGCTGCAGGTGGCCTAGACTATTCGATTCGAAAGAAACTGGATACTCAGTACCTGAGAGATATGGCCCAATTGGCAGATAGGGTTCGACAAGTCGAACGGTTAAAAGCAGAAAAGGCTAGAGCAAGTAAAAGTTATAAGAAAGAGAGAGTAGCATACGTCGAAGCAGACGAAGTTGATGGCGAACCTTTCGAAGACTCATACGACATGGAAGAGGTCGAAATAGATCTTGCTGAGTTAAAGGAAGCGCCACCCTATGCTTGCAAATTACTCACCCCTTCTAATGGAAGAAATCCAGTAGATAATGACAAAAGTGATAGATTCCCTAAGAAAACTTATACATTTGATGTTACTAAGTGTGACAAAATATTCGATTTACTAGTGAAAGATGGCCAAATGATAGTGCCTCCTAATTCTAAAATTCCTCCGTTAGAACAACGGAAGAAGAGAGGTTTTTGTAAATATCATGGTTTTCTAGGCCATAAAACCTCACAATGTTTTCTTTTCAGGGATCTAATCCAGAATGCTATCAAGGATGGACGTCTGAAATTCGCTGACAAAAGCAAGAACCCTATGAAGGTTGACGCAGATCCATTGAACGTGACTGACACTAACTTGTGTGAACCACTTGATGTCAACATGGTGGAAGTATCTGAAATTCATGCTGCTGAATCAGAGATAATTTCATATGGAAAGCAGGCTACTGAAGGCCTAAAGACCAATCTGATCCTCAATGCTGGTGTTGAAGGATCCTTCGATGCTAAAACGACTGAAGTTTTGAAAGAAGAAACCAGTGAGGCCACTGAAGACCTCAGGGTGAAACTTCAACAAATTCAGATTTCTGAAACCCCTCCAGCAGTTGTTAACATGGTCAATGTTAGGCGTCCTTTATCTGAAATCGAAGAACTAGAAAAATGGTTGATAAGGGAGAGAGGAAACATTGAGATCCCGCCAAGAGGAAACAGTCTGAAAGATTATCTCTGGGATTGCCATGTAAAGAATGGTGGAAAAAGGGTGATGTGCCCAAGATGTTCAGTTATGACAAATCGGAGGGTTCAAGCCAATTTCGAGAGGGCCTTGCGAGAAAGATTAGAGCAACCTTGGAGAGGAGGAAACTTGCTGTTGAAAGTGTACCTAAGGTCTAAAGAAAGCTTGGTTGGTTTCTTGGTCAGGTGTCACAACGACAATTCTGAAGTTGCACTGTGCCCTAGATGTGGTGCAGTCTATGACGAGTTGCTAGCGGGATCATTCGAAAGGGTGTATCTTTATATGGGTCGGGAGACTCAGGGACTTCGTCCTAACTTGTTTGGGTTCGACAATCGGACCCCATCGAGAAGGCCTGACAGCCCACACCCTATAGCTCGAAGGGTCACATTCAAAGTTCCTGCAGACATACCCAGGGATAGATGGATGCAGGCCGGTGCCAGAACCAACATATGGCGAAGTTGGGACCAAGGAGGAAGAACTGCAATGGCATATAGGATGCAATTCCAGACTTCCAATCAAGAGATGTACAGGTTGGAAAACTACAAAGGTAAAAATCCTATGTCTAGATCCCAATGGAGAAGGCATCAGAGGATGAAGAAAGCCCAGAGGGAATTCAAACCAAGGGAGGCTGGAGAGTCAAGTAGCAATCAAATCCCAGTGCTGGGGGCAGGAACAAACAAACCTCCAGTGGAACGCAAGTTGTTCGATTCTGAAAATGAGAAAGAAGAGGAAAAGATGCATTCCAGCCTTTGGAAAGAAGATGATAGAATGACAAATGATTTTGACTCCGATGGAGTATCATCTATAAACCTCAACTGCAATGTTGTATCTGTACTCCCTCATGAGTTTAATCAAGAAACTGAAGTTGAAGATTGTGAAGAGGCTGACGTCGAAGAGATGGCGAAACACAAACCTGTATGTTACTATGTGCTGAACAATGGTGCAGTTGAAGAGCAGAATGCTTTCTTCGAAAGGCCTGATGAAGGTATGCGGAATCATTTGAAACCACTCTACATAAGGGCTAAGATTGAAAATGTTGGCATTAATAAAGTCCTGGTAGATGGAGGGGCAGCGGTGAACCTAATGCCCCAATACATGCTGAAAAGAATTGGTATGTTTGATACTGATATAAGGCCACATAACATGGTTTTGTCTAACTACGAAGGCAAAATAGGGAAAACCTTGGGAGTTGTTCAAGTAAATCTAACGGTGGGTTCAGTCACAAGGCCAACTATGTTTATGGTCATACTAGCGAAAGCAAATTATAACCTCTTGCTCGGAAGGGAATGGATCCATGGAGTTGCTACTGTGCCTTCGACAATGCATCAAAGATTAACCATTTGGAGAGAGGATGGCATAGTAGAGAATATTGAGGGGGATCAGAGTTACTACATGGCTGAAGTTAACCAAGTTAATAAGACTAACTTCGATAGGAACTTGGCAAACATAGGACCTTGCCATGTTGCGGAAGATATATACACCCCAAACAAGAATGCGTTGTATTACTTGTCTTTGCACCCAAATGGTTTCCAATGGAATAGAGAAATAATAGATGGTCCAGAAGATACCGCACCAATGGAGCATTATCCAACAATACGGCCAACAGGCTGGCATGACGACGTTGATGATGTCTGAGTCATCATTTTTCGAAAAGATTTCGGCTTATATAGCCGAGAATAAAAGAAAGACGGCTCTTGAAGCCGAACTATCAAACATGTTGGTTAATGCAGGTCTAAGAAAGGAGGAAAAGCCAGATTCGGGGATACATATGATCCCTCAACTACTTGAAGATCCAGTTCGAATCGAAGAGATCTCAGGAGAAGAGATAAGTCAAAGATTGGATGCAATCTACGACGAAGAGCCTTTGGGTTTCGAGAAAGACCCAATGGGGGCAAGTATCAAAATGTTAGCCCAAGATCCACTCGAAGAAGTAAATCTCAGAGATGGAGATCAGAAGAGGGTAACATACATCAGTGCGAAACTGGCGCCAACGCTGAAGTCAAAAGTCATCACGTTGCTGAAGGAAAATAAAGATTGCTTCGCATGGGATTATGACGAGATGCCAGGTTTGGGGCGAGATTTGGTCGAATTAAAGCTACCCATAAAGGAAGGGAGAAAGCCCATAAAGCAAACTCCTAGAAGGTTCGCACCAGAAATTCATTCAAAGATCAAAGCAGAAGTCGAAAGACTTTTACGATGCAAGTTCATCAGAACCACGGGGTATGTCGAATGGATTGCTAATATTGTACCAGTTATTAAAAAGAATGGTTCATTAAGAGTATGCATAGATTTTCGTGATCTGAATGCAGCAACTCCTAAGGATGAATATGCCATGCCTGTGGCAGAAATGTTAGTAGATTCAGCCGCAGGCTTCGAATACCTAAGTATGTTGGATGGATACTCTGGGTATAATCAGATCTTCATTGCAGAAGAGGATGTGTCTAAAACAGATTTTCATTGCCCAGACGCAATAGGCACCTATGAGTGGGTTGTAATGCCTTTCGGTTTAAAGAATGTTGGGGCAACCTATCAAAGAGCAATGAACTCTATATTTCATGATTTTATAGAAACATTCATGCAAGTATACATAGATGACATCGTTGTGAAATCTGTCTCAGATTACGATCATCTTGATCATCTAAGCCAATCATTCGAAAGAATGAGAAAACATGGCTTAAAGATGAATCCCCTTAAATGTGCTTTCTTTGTGCAGGCTGGAGATTTCCTGGGCTTCGTAGTCCATAAGAAGGGAATAGAAATTAACCAGAATAAAACGAAGGCTATCGTGGAAACTAAGCCTCCATCCACGAAGAAAGAATTGCAGTCCTTGCTGGGGAAGATAAACTTCTTAAGAAGGTTTATCTCTAATTTGAGTGGACGCACGCAAGCTTTCTCCCCTCTACTTCGACTCAAGCAAGGAAAGTTCGAATGGCGTGTTGAACATCAAGAGGCTTTTGATAAAATCAAGCAATACTTGATCCATCCACCAATTTTGTCTCCCCCAAATGGGAAGAAGCACATGCGCCTGTATATTTCAGCTTCAGATAATACAATAGGCAGTATGTTAGCACAAGAAGATGAAAATGGCATCGAAAGGGCCATTTATTATTTAAGTAGGGTACTCAATGATGCAGAGACTAGGTATAGTGCAATAGAAAAACTCTGCCTTTGTTTATATTTCTCTTGTATCAAACTTAAGTATTATATAAAGCCAGTTGATGTTTATGTTTCGTCTCATTGTGATGTTATCAAACATATGCTATCAAAGCCAATATTGCATAGTCGAATTGGCAAATGGGCTCTAGCCCTTACTGAATACTCACTGATATTTCAACCTCTTAAGGCAATGAAAGGTCAGATTGTATCAGATTTCATTGTTGACCATGCAGTGGTTGAAAACCCTCAACAATATGTAGACTTGAAGCCTTGGAAGCTATACTTTGATGGTTCGTCTCATAGAGAGGGAACTGGTGTTGGAATATTGATAATTTCTCTTGATGGAATTCCAACAAAGCTCAAGTACAAGATTGAAGGTCCCTTATGCTCCAACAACGAATCTGAATATGAAGCACTGATTGCTAGACTTGAAGCTTTGTTAGAATTGGGGGCAACCACAGTCGAAATTAAAGGAGACTCCGAACTAGTGATTAAGCAACTAACAAAGGAGTACAAATGCATCAAAGAAAACTTGATCATGTACTTTGTCATAGCAAATAGGCTGCTTAAAAAATTTGAATATGTGGAGTTAAATCACGTTTCGAGGACCAAGAATCAAGAAGCAAACGATCTGGCACAGTTAGCCTCGGGATACAAGGTATCGAAAGAGAAATTAGAGGAACTAATCGAAGTAAGAGGAAAAGCAATGGCTACCAAGCTTTCCCCAAGTGACCTGGAGAATTCACAATTAGGTTTTTCCAGCAAAGAAGAGTTTGAGGTATTAAACATAGACTCTTTAGCGGACACAGATTGGAGGAGCCCAATTATGAACTATCTAAAAGATCCTTCGACAGACACAGATAGAAAGGTGAAGTATAGAGCTTTATCATATTTCCTGATGGGGAACGAATTGTTCAAGAAAACTCCTGAAGGAGTCTTGTTGAAATGTCTTGGAGAAGCAGAAGCATATTTGGCTCTCTCAAATGTGCACAGTGGAGCATGTGGGGCACATCAAGCGGGGCACAAAATGAAATGGCTTCTGTTTCGATATGGAATGTATTGGCCTTCTATGTTAAAAGACTGCATAGAATTTGCGAAAGGGTGTCAAGAATGCCAAGAGCATGAAGGTATTCAACATGCTCCAGCGAATGAATTAAGTTCAATAATAAAACCATGGCCTTTCAGAGGCTGGGCATTGGATCTGATTGGAGAAATCCACCCTAAATCCTCTAAGGGTCAAAAATACATATTAGTAGGAATAAACTACTTCACAAAATGGGTCAAAGCGATACCACTGGCGAACGTAGACCAAGAGGCTGTGATTGAGTTTATTCAGAAACACATTATATACAGATTTGGAATCCCAGAAAGTATAACCACAGATCAAGGATCAGTGTTCACTGGGCGAAAAATGCAAGACTTCGCCAAAGAAATGGGTTTCAAGTTGTTTACTTCTACACCTTACTATGCTCAGGCAAATGGACAAGTCGAAGCAGCGAACAAGATAATAATCGGTCTCATAAAGAAACATGTGGGAAAAAAGCCTAAGAGTTGGCACAAAACCTTGGACCAAGCGCTTTGGGCTTGTCGAACATCTCCAAAAGAAGCTACAAACACTACGCCTTTCTAATTGACATTTGGACATGACGCAGTACTCCCAGTTGAGATATATTTGCGGTCAGTTCGGATACAAAGACAGACAGAAATCCCTCCTAACATGTATTGGGAGTTGATGATGAATGAACTAGTAGACTGGGACGAAGACAGACTTCGAACATTGGAGATGATAAAAAGACAAAAAGAGTGTCCAGAGCATACAACAAAAAGATGAAAGGTAAAACGTTTATCAATAATGACTTAGTTTGGAAAGTTATTTTGCTTATAGATCGAAAGAATCAAGCACTTGGTAAATGGTCTCCACACTAGGAGGGACCCTTTCGAATCCTGAAAGTATTCTCGAATAACGCTTACGAGATAGAAGAGTTAGCAGAAGATCGCAGGATCTTAAGAGTAAACGGGAAGTATCTGAAGAGATACAAACCTAGCATGCATGAAGTAAAGATTGCAAAAACGTAGATATTGAGGTGTACTACGTGAGCCAAAATGGTTGAACTAACACCAAAATGGCTTTGTGTTCAAACAAACATGTATGGCAAATAAAGAAGAAGACAAAGAAACTTCAAAAATATCTTCCATTAATATTAAAAGAGTACATTCATTACAGGAAAGGTGGTTCCCTAAACATTGAAGGTCACAAAATCCAAAACATGAAAAACCTAAAACAAACTACCTCCTAATTGATCCTTTGGTCTAAACCCTCTAGGGGCAACATGGGCAAGCTTTCTGCCTCGAACATGTCCATGGATCCAGAGTTACGCATCCTCCTTATTATTCCCTTTTTAAGGAATATGTAAGATAAGAGCCTTCCATATGGAAGACAGGTTACAACCCCTTGACGAGCAGCAGCCATAGAAACTGCTTCAACAAGCCCTTTGAAAATCATTAAAGGGAAGTTGATTTTCTTCCCACGAAGGGCACAAAGGATAAATTCCAAGTCCTCCACCATGATGCTGTTTTGATCATGGTTTCGTGGATGAAAGTTACCCACGAGCAGTTGATGCCAAACCCTGATGACTTTGGCGCTGAAGGGATCGTTATCCATAAGAGTCCTCAGCAGAAGGTGAGTAGTCATGTTGAAGTTATTATCATCAAAGGTCTCACCAGAATTGTTACATCTCATCAGGTCAGAGATGGTGGAAGGAGTGATTCTAATATGGGCATGTCGAACCTCAGAGACTATAGTGGTTCTGCCTTCCGGATCTACGCGTAGAGATGCAAACATCCAGAAGTCTGCTAGCATGTTGGGATAAACAGGTCCCTCTAGGATTTCATAGTAGAAATCAAGGTCCTGGTTAGCAAAAAGGGCACTGATGCTTATAGAGTTCTCATCAAACTCCTCTTCATAGAGTTTGAACTCCTTTTTTATGCAAGACCTAATGTTATTGTAAGTGAGAGGTAGTTCCATGTGGAGAAGAAAAAGTTTGAAAAGGGTTTTTTCTCAGACTCTGTGTTTTGAGAGAATGCAAGAAGAGAAACGAAGTCTTGGACAAAGAGTTTTGAAGCAAGTGTGAAGAAAGAAGTATAATGCTAATCCTTTATATAGACCTGGGGAAATAAAGGAACGGTTTAATTTTAATGATTGATTAGACCGCGTTTGGTATTCCAAAGAGAAGTTATGGCTTCCGCCGTTTCCCGCCCTTGGAAGTTGAGATGCAATCATGAAAAATTGGTGCACGCACGTCTTAAAGAGACGTTTTGAAGAAAGTGACGTCATCACTTAATGATGGTTACGGCTAAGGAAGTAGAAACGTCAAGTCTAGGCTAAAAGGGGTGCGAAGGATAGTCAGGTCACGTTGTAATACGGTGAACTGACTTTTATATCGAAATGTCGCGGATAGCAAGAGTCGCCATCGACTTTTATTTTATCCAATTGGAAAGGCGAAAAGAACAAGAAAGACCTTTGAAAAGAGATTGAGTTCGGGGGTAGGTTATACAAAGGGAAGGTGTGAGGCACCCTTTGCATCTATGGTTATCCATAGGCTCTTAATTGCTTAGCTCACTGGTTTGTTTGAATTGTTTGAAAAGTGTCGTGTGTGAATAGTAAAAAGATTTCGTTAAGGACTTTAGCTTGTAAATAAGCGTAGCCTTGTTTTGAAAGTTTTTGAAAAGGAGTGTGAAAAGTATTTTGAATTCGTTTGAATTGAGCAAGCAATTAATAGCTACCTACCCTAAGTTTGTCTTTCGTGTTCTTCAAGTTTTTCATTTGAAAGGATCTATCCATACCATTAGAAGGCAGGAAGTCTTTCAATTGGATGTGAAGGGTCATCGAAATTATCGTTCGCCATAAGACTGTCCCTACCATAAAGAGGGTAGGTAGTCTAAGGGAAGGATATAATAGTCATTAAGGCAACAGTAAGGATACCTTAGCAATCGAAGGGACTATCACCATTTAATCGAGGCAACATCGAGGGACGAGATCATTTTATTCGTAGGCGACTCGAAGGGACTATGATCTTTTATTCCGAGGGACTATGATGATTTGAATTCGAAGGCAGCGGACTAAGGTATCCCTATATTCGAAGGGACTTGACTATTTGATCGAAATCGAAGGCAACAGGCAACCAGAGAGGCACCCTAAAGGTGAGTGTGTGCACCAATCACGTGGGTTGAATTCAGTTATGTTATCTTGATTTAGGTGAGCTATCGTTCAATTACTTGTTGTCACTCCCTATTTTACTAACCACGCAGTTATACATCAGACAGAAAAATAAAATGCAGAAAGTAAATGTCCTACGCTATTACAAAGCTTCGGGATTGGGGGATACATAATAAAAACCGGGGGATGCGGAAAGTAAATGCGAGGAAATAAAATCCTAATTAACTATTACATCAAAAAAACTTTGCAACCTATACATTGTTTCTAAAATTTAAAGTAACGGTACTTAAATGATTGAATAAATAGTATAATTAAATAAAAAGCATAATTTAAATAACGACGAAATCTAAATGACGGAAATTAAATAATTAAATAAATGTCATAATTAAATAAAGGCAAAAGTAAAATAAAGGCACGCGACAATCATAGAGTATGAGATGAGAAGAGAATCGCGGTGAAGAAATTCAAGAAATTCAATATTTGATTGCAAAACCTAAAACCTAACAGGGTTAAAACCCTAAGGGTATAGTTTAGACAACTCTTGCATTATTGAGACAAATCTACTTAAAGGTTTTCCTTAGTTATTTATGGTTTATTGATTAAGGCTAAACCTGATTATGATTAAAATCAAACCTAAAATTACTAATTAAAATAATTATTTAATTATCCTAAATAAAAAAATTAACCCTAATTATTATAAGTTAATTAACCTAATCCTAATTAAAATTAATCTAATTAAATTAATTAATTTACACCCTAATTAAAATTAATCTAATGCTGTTTAATTAATTATTGGTTAAAAAATAAAAAATTAAGTTTAATTCTAACAATTAAAGAGAAATAAATAAATAAACAAAAAAACAAGGGAAATAAAGAAAAACCTGGCTTATGGCGCGTGGAATCCTGTATGAACGTGCTCTGGGGGTATACCGTGAGCCTCCAGCTTCATGGACGTTGGCTCTGGCTTCGTGTTGGTCCAAGGGCTGTGATGTGAGGGAACATGATGACTTTTGCGTGAGACGCACCAGACCCGCAAGCCAATGCTTTTTAAAAAAGAATTACTGACGTCGCCTGGGCTCGAACCCACGACTTAGAGATTGCAAGATTCTTCGGTTACCAATTGGCTGCGTTTGTCAATTCATACATAAAATAACACATATTACTCCCTCCGTCCCACAATGAGTGACCCAACACACCATTTCACACAATTTAAGAAAAAGGTATAAAAGTAAGAAAGAGAATGTTGTTTTTACTATACTACCCCTATCATGTATTGGAAATGGTGAAATTTTTATTAATTAGAGGGTAGAATTGGAAAAAGTGTGTTGGAAATTGAAATGGGTCATTCATTTTGGGACAACATTTTATTCCAAATGGGTCACTCATTGTGGGACGGAGGGAGTAGATAAATAGAATAAAGCTCACTGAATGTTGAATTGAAATTAAAAGTCAAAGTGGGGCCTCCCTGGGTTTCGTGTGAACCAATTAGAATAGGAGAGAGTGGCTGAAAACGTTGACCGGCCCATGAGAAACGTACACGCGCAGGAAAGAGGAAGTGGAGATTTGACTCACGAACCACAAACAGCCACGTGCTCACTCCTTCTTCATCTTCTTCCTTTGCCCCTATGGAATTACCTGCGGAATCTGCTGTGCTTTTTCCTGCGGATTTCCTTGCGACCTTCATAGCAAAATTCTGCACATGATGAAACTAAAAACATACGCGTTAACGAAACAAGAAGGACGCCCAGATCCCCTAAACGGACCCCCACGAATCCATTGGTGGTGTTCTTTGGTCCAAAATCGGCCTTTATCGTGGAGAACGAAACTTGTGTTCTTCAAGCCCTAATAATGGTGATTGGTGCTTTGGCCCTTAAAGCTTCGTCCCGGACGTCCTAACCTTGTCTAAACAACTTCACAAACACGTTAGCATCACTGTATCACATTAAAACGCAACAAAATATGATATACGAAAGTTTGAAAGTTGAATCCGAGAGATGCACATGGTGTACGCGTTTAGCATGTGCGTGAGTCTTACCAATTACCTGGGCTTACCATATGGATACTCACGAGTTGAACGGAGTAAGTATAAGCCCTTGAAGTTGATTAGAATGAGGAATCCGAGTTGCCCTACCTTTTGTGAAATTTTTGCAAGCTTAAAACCCTAAAGTTTTTCACCAAATTTTCGTCCAATCTCCTCCCCCTATGGCTGCAGGCTTTAGGTGTATATATAGGGAATGGATTTAGGGTTATAATATTGCTTGAGAATCAAGTTGATTGGTAAGAGAAGAAATTGAAAAAGATTTTGTACAAAATCTTTCTAAACTTGGCCTTTCTTGCTCCACAAGTATCTCTCACGTTTTTCTTTGATTAAATATGAATATTATGCTCAATATTTGATTGGAAAATGAACCAAAATCATATCTTTCATATTTTTACTATTTTATTTAATTAAATCATGAATAAAATGAATTGAATCCATGAAATAATAAATAAAATAATAAAAAATTGAAATATACCTTTCTAGGGCGTGGATGGGCTTTGGATAAAGATTAGATAAAAAGGATTCAAGCCCATTTAGGAAAAAGTGCATTTTGGGCAATATCTCACTTTGTACATCCCTTGAAATTTGGTGAACTTGTGCATCTTTCCATCTCTTCATACTTTAACATTTTTTCATGTTTTTGGACTTTTTGGAAAGCTTGAAGAGTCATCTAATTACTTTGCTGGATTTTATTTTGTGCATTCTTGTTCTTAGTTTCCCAACATAATTCTGGATAATTAAAAAGAAAAAGAACATATGCATAAAAACGATTAATATTAGGTTGCACTCTTAGGTTGCACTATATACTTACAATTGACATCAAAACTGATTAATATTACTTGCTCCATGATCCAAAAACTATAGCTTTCGTTAATCCTCTTTTTGTAGATGATGTTAGTAACAATAAACCTCAATGTTTCATCACTGAATACTATACATTTTGGTAAATTTGCATGCAAATGTATCTAGAAGCACAAGGAGAAGACATATAAAATGTTGTTGAAAAGGCTCGATTCATCTCTACAACAGTCATCGACAATGTAGAACAAGTAAAGGTGAAAGGCTCTTGGACTGACGATGATAAAAAAGAAAGTCATATTTGACAAAAAGGCAAAGAACATTCTTGCTTAAGTCCTATGTATGGATGAATTATCCTTGTACAATTTCGATGTTCCCACGACTTATAACATTTCAGTCTAAAAGATGATTTAAGAGAAGTAACAAGGTTCCACATATGATGTACAACACAAACTTTTTTTGGAGCATGTCGTTGCTTCACAAAGTTGACAAGCAGTGGCGGAGCCAGGAAATTTAGACAGCCTGGGCAAAAACTTTACACAATTTATTATTCATCTGTTTTAATTTTCCCACATTATTTTTACTAATTTTGCCCCTAATTTTACCTCTGATTTTATCTAAAAATCAACTATTAAATTAGGGGAGTATAAAGAAAATAGGGGTTGAGCCCGGGCTGGCTGGGCCTTGGCTCCGCCCCTGTTGACAAGTAACCCACCTAAAAACCCTCCAAACAACTTTCTTAGACACCTGAAAGTCTATCGTCTACTATATCTGCAAGACATAATACTTATCCCACTTTTTTGTATTTTTGCAAGAATGCATAGAAAATATTATTGACGTGGAGGCAGAGGCAAACTATAGTTTTAATGTGGTTGGTGGTTTGCTTCAGATGGGTGAAGAGTCTTGTCCATTGATTCAAACAAAATTAGATGTTTAAGTTTACTATCATGAGATGCTTATTATTTAAATTGTCATGAAAACTATTCTTAGATTTGACATTAATGTTGTATTTTTAGTATTGTTGTAGATTTTAATTTAAATAAAGTTTAAATTTATATACTATATTGATTTTAGTGGAGTTATCTGAAGTAAATAAAAAATTGTATTTACAAATAAAGTATAGCTTTATATAGTATATTATTTAACTTAGTCTATAGAAAGTTGCTATTAAGCGTTAAATAGAATTTATCTTTATATAACGTACATTGTTTTGAGTAGATATAATTAAAGTAAAAAATAAAATGACTCTTATCTTTACTTTAATACAATTGGTTTTTTCAATACTTAAATAAATATTGATAAATTTGATATTTTCAATACTTAAATAAATTTAATAATGTATTGATAAATTTGATATTTTTAATACTTAAATAAATATTGTCTAACAGTTAAAAAAAAATGTAACCAATTAAAAAAGTGATACAAAGATGATGCAACAATTGTACAACTGTTTTCTAAACAAGACATGTGGACTAAATTGGATTGGAAACCATTGTTTAATCAATAGACAACAGTTATATTATATGAGTGTATCTTAATCAAAACCATGGTCTTAAATTAGTTCAAAATTGGAGGTTATTCACAATTTTAAGTAACACAATTTTAAGTATCTAACCATAATTTTTGTTGTTTCCTAAACTAATTTTTGTTATAGATTGTTTTTCCCTGATGTGTAATTTTCAGATTTTGGTCTAGTCTTTCCAAATTTAATTTTTAATGTTTTTTTTAATTGAATAATTTAAAGAGATTAATTGATATGCACTATGTAAGCGTAAAAAAAATTTACATCATCGGAGCATCAACACCATTCAAATGGATTAATTTTATAAAAATTGAAATAAAAGTCCAATAAATTTATCAAATAAATGATTGAAATTCATTGACAATATAAACTTCTTTACACCGTCAATGTATTTCAATTAAATTCTAGTTTAAATTAAAGTCTCGTTTGGGTGTCAACTTAAATAAAAGCCGATTATGCATTTCCACTCTAAATTTTACAAAATAAATAAATAAATATGATTTTGAATAAAAGTATTATGTGATAGAATTTAATTAAATAATTAAAAAAAATTCATTGGAAAATGGGAAGTAAAGAGAAATATTTTAACTTTTTTCAAATTATCAATAATATAGTAAATATATTATTTTCAAAATAGAATAATATTTTTTATATTCATTAATATTTTTAATGATATCACTTGTATGGTCAAACTTTACATTAAAGTAGTACAATTTTTTTTTTCAAATTAAAAATAAAAATTAATTTATTATAGTTTAATAGTTTGTATAGCATAATCATCAAATTTATGTCTTTATTGGTACAACTCAGAGGCTAATTAAATTAAATAAAAATTAATTTATTATATTTAACTAATTTATATAGTTTAATTATGATAATTATATAATTAAGTCTTCATATATTTTTCATATTGTAAATGTTTATTTTACAAGAGAAAATAAAATGTTATTATCAACCATAGTTATAACCATTTTATAACTCTCTGGCTGGATTATAATTATATTATTATATAGTGAAACTCTTACCAACAATAATACTATGAGGTCCAAAAGATGGAGAGAAAATAATATTTTTCAAATTTTTAGTTATTATACATTTGGCTGAACATGTAAGTTGAAATGTAAAAATTTTATTAAAAATTTATGATAATTTAAACTCAATTATAACTTTTCATTTGATGGTTGGATTGGTGAAAATGAATGTTCATATTGACCATATTGACCAAATGTGCATAATAAATCACTTTAGAGTTAATTTGTAGATTCAATAACACATATTTGAGCCATTTATACAATACATAGTTTTATTCTTCTTCGAAACATTTATACAATGATTATTTATATAGGTTTAATTATAATCTTAGTCCTTATGAAATTGATCAATATATTTTAAATTTAAATGATTTTGATCCTCTTCTCATATTTTTTCACTTAAAAATAATGATATTTACATTTTTTAAATGATAAGTTTTTTTTTGTGAAACATGAAAAATCGTTGTATATAAATCTATTATAAAACATAATAGATAAAAATATAAGTTAAAAATTGAATATCACATTGATGTTTTTTATGGAAAAATGTGAGAGGAGGATCAAAGCTGTTTGAATTTAAAATAAGAGGACCAATTTTGTGAATCAGATAAAATTGAGGAATCAAAACTGTAATATAACTTTATTGATATTACTTTAATTAATGAATAAAAAACTATTTCCCCAATTTTTTAAAAGTATAAATCCTTAACATTTTAACTTAGTATTTTATTTTGAATATATATATATATATATATATATATATATATATATATATATATATATATATATATATATATATATATGTTATCATTAAAAAAAGGTTCATATATATATATATATATATATATATATATATATATATATATATATATATATATATATATATATATATATATATATATATATATTTGTCATTTTAGTTTAATTTAACATTAACTATTATTTTATCAATAATACTCTTATTAAAAAGATAATAAATGTATTGACCGTATTATACAAAAAAGATAAATAATCTTAATAGAAAATAGCAAATTTTATTTATTATTTATATTCTAAAATGAACTTAAAAGAAATAATATGTAAAAAAATAAAGAATCATCAAAAATATTTTCATGGAAAATGAAGACAGTGTATCATACAATAAATATAATTTTAAAAGTAAAGTGGAATTTAATGAGATAAGGACAAAGTTTTTCCTCAAAATAATTCAAATTATAAACTTTATATTTATTCATATTTAATAATTGTTGAAATTTAAAGAAAAAGTAATTCACAAATAAGATGTTAAGTGAGTTGGTAACATGACTCTTACCATTTTTTTTTTATATACACAACTCAACTCATATAAAAATCATATAAAAAAAGGATCTCCATCCTCGTCTCGAGGATTAGGCATATAAAGGATCAAGATCATAGGATAAGTTAAGACACTTACTAAATGTTAGAAAATGTTAGAGACCCTAATTACGATAGATTTGTAAAAAATAAAACAAACTTATAATTAAGACAAAAAAAGATAAATAATATAAAATAAAATGAACAGGATGATTCAAATGAAAATAAATAAAAAAAACAAAATATAATAAAATTAAAAAAAAAAAGGAATTGCTGTACAACGGCTAAAGATCACAATTTGTGTAAAAAAAGTTAACAACTTTGACTTCACGCACATAACCCCAAATAATGAGTTTGTGATATAGTTTGCGTATACCATGGGCGATTGTAATTTTTGTTTTATATTTTTTTTAAATAACTTTTTGACGCTATATAAACAATACTCGTGACATATAAATGGCATAATCTCTCGTACAGATAATACTAATAAGAGACTATATGGACTTTGGAGATAAGAGAAGTTCTAGATAGAGATCTAACATTTCAATTTTACTACTTAATTCTTTCAAATTTGTAAGTTTTTCTTCTTGTTCTTCCATTTTATTTTGATGTTTTTCTTTGTGTAGTTATGTGTTTTTCCTTAATCATCAAAATTTTCCAAATGAGTATAAATTATTGTGTAGAAAAAAGTGAATGAAAATTATGCAAATTTAAATTACAAGTATTTTATTTATCAAAAACAATTTTTCTGATGGATTAATGTTGCAGGTCTTCAATTTGGATATAAAATTCATCATTTTGATTAAATTTATTTATCTGATTAATTCTCAAAAACTCTCCACTCTTATATTTGAACTTTTTTCCTATGTTAACTTACAAATATATTAAATTGAAGGTTAAAATTCTTTAGAACATTAAATATTGATTTTTCACTAGTTGGTATTGACAATTGGATACTCATTACCATGTGTGTTGTGTTTATGTGCATGTGTTGTACCCATAAAGCATTGATGTGTGATTTTGATCCAAATTCTTCCATTTCTAATAAAAATTAGTTGATGAAAGTTGTTCAATAGTATTTTTTTTCATTCCATTTAACATTTGCAGAGGGATGTTTTTCATTTATCTTTGCAGGTCATGTCTATTTGATGCCAAAATCATATAAGAAAGATAAATAATTTGATTTTTATTATCATAACTTTATGGTTCTTCAAAGAAAAAAAATTGAACAAATATAGAAAAAACATAAATGATGTCTAAAAACATAGAAGACCGAGTGGATGATCCTAAGGAAAAGGAAGAGAAAAATAATCAAGAAAAGGGAAATCAAAAGAATTCCATTTCCCCTTCCCATTTAAAAGGAAATAACAATGGAAAACGACATGCTGGTGAGACTTCTGATCCGAGTTTTCTTATTCAACAAATTGGTCGGGATATATCAATTCAATGTCTCCTTCAATTGTCAAGATCTGATTATGGATCAATTGCTGCATTAAATACGAGTTTTCGATCACTAATTCGATCTGGGGAACTTTATCAACTTAGGAGAAAAATGGAAATAATAGAACATTGGGTTTACTTCGGTTGTGAAGTTTTTAAATGGGAGGCATTTGATCCAAATCGTGGTCGATGGATGCAATTACCTAAAATTATTTGTGATGAATGCTTCATGTTGTCTGATAAGGAGTCACTGGCTATTGGTACTGAGCTTTTAGTTTTTGGTAAGGAAATAATGGCTCCTAAAATTTATAAGTATAGTATTCTAACAAATACGTGGTCAGTTGGGAACATGTTAAATACTCCTAGATGCTTGTTTGCTTCTGCTAGCTATGGAGGAATTGGCATATTAGCGGGTGGTTGTGATATGCGTGGTAACATCTTAAGATCTGCTGAGCTATATAACTCTGACACTAGAAAATGGGAAACTCTTCCAAACATGAATAAAGCAAGAAAAATGTGTTCAGGTGTATTTATGGATGGAAAATTTTATGCCGTTGGTGGGATTGCAGCTGACAAAATAACGCAACTTACATGCGGTGAAGAGTTTGATATGACGACAAAAACCTGGCGTGAAATACCCAACATGTTCTTAATACAAAATGAGGTGCTTGAGACACCAACCTCTTTTGGGTCACCTCCATTGATTGCTGTTGTAAAAAATGTGTTATATGCTGCTGATTATTCACGACGTGAAGTAAAGAAGTATGTTAAAGGAAATAATTCATGGGTTACCATTGGAGGATTTCCCGCGCAAGCAAACTCGATGAATGGTTGGGGACTAGCGTTTCGGGCATGTGGCGATAAGCTAATATTTCTTGGAGGTCATAATCTTCATGGTAGAGGAATGCTTGAGATTAATGCTTGGGTCCCAGACGAAAACGCGCCACAGTGGAATCGGCTTGCGACAAAGGAATCAAGGAGTTTTGTTCATAACTGCACTGTGATGGGATGTTGATGTTGTTTAGTGTTGTATGAGTTTTACTTGTTTTATGATTTGAAGATTTTAATTTATCCCCAAATCTTGTTTTTTATTGATTTCTAGTTTGTTAATGTGGGTGTTTCTTTTGTAATATGGATTATGTCATTTTTATTCTATATTGTTGTTGGCGTTTTAATTTCAAACTTCTATTGGTGGTAGTGGAAAAATATTATGTTAATTGTAATGATGGATTATTGAAGATTTTTATTTGGTTAAATGTGTGATATTTAAAGTCTAATAAGGTTTTTATATTTTGCATACTGATAAAAAATGGTACGTACAAGAAGAGTTAATATTTTAATCTTTTAAGACTTGTAATCTATAATTAAAAGTACATGATGAAGGTAAGAACGGTAAGACTTGAGTATTTTATACTAGTTTTTAAAAAAATAATTTACTTAGCTTTAGTCTATTTCTTGACATCTAAGTGATATTGCTTATAAATTAATGTTACAGTTATTTTTAATTTAATGAAGCATGACATAATTAAGTCTTAGTTTTATAATAAAATGTTTTTATATGTTTATTTGCGGTTGTGTGACTTGCTTATAATTAGAGGGTGAGGTGGGGGGAAGGGGTGATTAGCTGGAATTACTAAGGCTAAGTTATTTCTCTCAACATTTATCGAAGCCAAATTTTAGAAGTGGAAACAACTTAATCTAAATATGCCTAAAATTAGTTAAAATTACTAAGGGCAAGTTATTTCTCTCAACATTTGTCGAAGAATAATTTTAGAAGTGGAAACAACTTAATCCAAATGTGCTTAGGATTAGAGGAAACTCTAAAGAGAAGTTCCTCTAATAATATAATCAAATCGGGCCCACTTTTCCATATTGTCTCAAAACTTCATTCTTACACTTTAGATAAAATTAGAGAAAAATGAAAGACTAGGTAAGCATAAAAAGGAGAAACTAATGAGAGAAGAGGTAAACCTAATGAGTCATCGTCAAATAAGTATTATCATACTATTCTCATCTTCAAGTTTTCAATTTCATTTTCATCCCAAAATTGGTATTTTATCTAATGCAATATTTTCATCAATTTTTTTATCTTTCTCAAATTCACATATGTAATAATGAGGTTATAAGATAAAATTCTCCCTCAAGGAAAGAACGGAACAAATCCATTATATTATGATATATGGAATATTTAGTAAAACATATTCACCATCAAAGCTTTTAATAAATCTCAAACATTAGCATTTAAGATATTACATGTGTGCATTAAATATTAATTGCAATAGTAAATATTTCTACAACACAATTGAATTTATCAAAGAAAAATACTACTACTATCAATAAGAATTTTACTAAAGTGATTAGAATCACATCAGAGTTATAAGAATAAGTGGTTGTTGACAGTAAAAGTTTCACATTCAATAAATAAATTTGACAAAATAACTAGGATATTGGTTAGATCATATTGGATTCTTAGTTGATATGTTTACGAGTTCAAAGTTCTATAAAAAATTTAAATTACTAAATTTATCTTGTATTTTGAATGAAGTGCAAGAATTGCATAGTTAAAAGGAAAAACAATAAAATAAGAAGAAAGAGTCGGATGATAATTGTATATATGTAATAAATATGAGGAAAAATATACATCATTCACTTCACGGTATCAAGTTTGAGAATGTTATTCTTTGTGTATGAGAATATGTAATTTGTATTTTTTTAAAAAGGTTTAAAATGAAAAATGAAACTCCCTTAACAATGAAGTTTTCTTTTTAATTTAAAGAAAAAAAGTAAAACTGTCTCATTCATTTCATGTATTCCCACATGGAAAGCAACCACATCAAAGTAACTCTTTGTGAAATTTCTTTCTCACGTCCCTTATCTGAACCATTTGCTAGTATTTTTGAGTTAATAACACCCTGCAAAAAAAACTAGATGCTCAAACTTGTATTCAAGCCATGCATTCTTTGATCAAGGTTTATTTCCCACTCTTATTTAAATATCCTTATTTCAAACTTGAGATTTTGTAATTTACATACAAAAGACTCCCGTAAAATGGTAAATCTCGAATCCCGTAAAATGGTAACTCTCGAATGTGTTTTAAAATGGGCATTTTAAAATGCTTATGTAACATGAGTGCGATCTTTATATTTCTCATGACGATTAGTTGTTGTTGAATTTCAAAATTCTAAGGCATTTTATAAAAATTCATGTTTGCATTTGCATTGGTAACTCATTGCATTGGTAACTCTTGCACACATTGAGGCAAAACTTTTCCCCCATACAATATTTTTCCCAATTTGATTCATTTTTTTCGGAACATGTCGTTGAAGGAAATTACTTAGCATTATTTTAGATTACTTTTATATTGTTGTGCTTCAAACTTTCTTTGGCGGTAAATATATGAATTTCTTATGCATGCCATTATCTTGTAATTTTTATACAAAGTTTCTATACCATTTTCTACTAAAACAATATCATTTTCTAGCATATCCCCAATGGAATTTCAAAATCCTAAGCTGGTCATGAAAGATGGTTATGGGTATATACTTGATCCCAAATAAGAAGCAAAACAAGCAATATGTGGAACCAAGTTTTGGAGGTTTATTCTAAGTAATCAAAGAATTTATTGCTTTGGATGATGTCAAATAAAATATGTTTAATAATAGAACCTATACCAGAAGTGGTTAAAGATACAAGAAAACAAGTTAGGGTTTGATGATTGTAGCAACCTGCCTTAAAATTTACGTTTAAACGAGTCGCCACCCACTTTGTTTGGGCAAGTGAGAAACCCTTAAAAAAAGTAAGAGATTTGGGAAGTAGGTAATTTAGGCAAAGGGAAGGTGTTAGGCACCCTTTGCCTCCCTTGTACTCAAAGGGACCCATTTAATCTTTAGGCTTGGGTTTTGACAATTGTTGACCAATAAATTAAAAATAATATGCCTTTGGCCAAAACCTCAAAGGTTTTGATGGGGTCATTGTCAGATCGAGACAACAATGACCATGGCTAAGACAAAACATATAGCAAGAATAAATTATTGACCTCAATGCATCATCATTGGCCAAAAAAGAGGAACGATAATAAAAAAAAATACTTTTTTAAATAAAAGGGTGGCCTCGTACCGAAAGGGTTTAATCATTGGCCAAAAAAGGTAAACCCAAAGGTTTTAACATAGTCATTGTCAGATCGAGACAACAATGACTAAAAGCCAAAATCCATGTATAGTGAAAATAAAAACAATAGGCCATTGTTAGATCGAGACAACAATGGCCAGAAACCCCTTTTTTATGGGAGGCTGACCATTGTCAGATCGAGACAACAATGGTCAGAAACCCCTTTTTTATGGGTGCCGACCAATTGTCAGATCGAGACAACAATGGCCAGAAACCCTTTTTTGGGGGAGGCCTCATAGGTAATCATCGGCCAAAATGTTTGGGTTTAAGTGGTTTGAAAATTGCATTTGAAAGGGGGAAAGAGTTTGTCGGCCGTTGTCAGTTAATCGACAACGGCAGGTTAGGGTTGTTCAAGACAACCCTAAGACAAACCCTCGGAGGGAGGAAAGAAGCGTAGAAAAAATAGTTTTTTTGCAAAGTGGATTTGTGTGTGAGAAATTGTACGTGAAATTGTGAAAAAAGTCCCCCTAATAGGATTGCCAAAGGTCCTATTTATAATGGGAAATTTAGGTTAAAAATCCCAAAAAAGAAATAACCCATATCCAAAAGCCCAACAGCCAATAATGTCACTCATGGGATTCAAACCCGCGACTTCTTATTTGCAAGTCTTGCTTCCTTACCAATTGTGCTATGTTATTTATTTGCAATAAGAAGCCAATTGAAAGTGTATGAAGCATAGACAAATATTTTCTATTTATTAAAATATAAATAGTTTAAGAGTAAACTATTATACTTTTGATAGAAATGAATAATTACAAAAATCCAAAATATTGTAGATAAACCGAGGAAGTTTATAAAACCCAAGTTTAAAAATAATTTTGAATCCTAAAATTGGGCCTCATATTCTTATGAATAATAAGCCCAATTAAATACACACTTTTACTTAATGTATACTCCCATCTTTTGAGTTGGACAATTTAGAGAATGGTTACTCTTTTGAAATGGGCTTTCCAATCAAGATGTCAAGCCCACTAGTTTGATATACACCCCTTGTAGAATTTGTGCTACGTCCCTGTTAATAAAATGTAATAGCAATAGGGCAAATTTTGGGGTATGACAATGATTACTGCAACCATCCTCTAATGATGGTACTCAACTTGAATAAATCTCAAGCCTCATCTACAAGAAGAATTCAAGCATGTGTCTATATGATTGGGTTAACTAACAAGTCCTAAAGCTTCAAAGAATAAAAGAGGAAGTGTGAAAGCTCTTCATGTCGCGTCTGAGTGAGCCATATTTTCTAAAAGCACAAGGTTTTTTTGTAAAGTTATAAAACTAAATCACACACGCGCGCGCACACAGACAAATAAATTTTAAAACCTATTTTTCATAAGAAAAATATTCCTAAAAATGTTTTGGAAATGTATTAGTTGAATCAGGAAGTGTTTGAACAACTTTTGGATAAAATTTGTATTGTACAATCGATTCACAGTTATACCCAATCGATTGGGTTAGTAGAAAAAATGCCCTTAAACATTTGGGACAACATCTTAATGAAAGATAATGATAATATATATGAAATTGATTAGAGTAAGGTGTCAATTGATTGACACATTATAGAAGGGACACATGTTGGACACGATGTCACAACAAGTGGTACAACTTATGGGCCTTTACTCAACATGCCATACTGTTGCATTTTGTAGTATGTTCCGCAGAAGATTTGCTAAAGATTTTATTTTTATTGATTTAACAATATGGTTAGGTGATTTGTTTGACAGCTGGATAAAGATTAATTCAAATTTTAATGGAGATTTAAATTTAAATTGAAACGTTAGATCATATTGGATTCTTAGTTGATATGTTTGCAAGTTCAAAGTTCTATGTAAGATTTAAATTAAAAAATATATCATGTATTTTGAATGAAGTGCATGAATTGCAATGTAAAAAAGAAAAGCAATAAAATTCAATAAAATAAGAAGAAAATACTGGACGATAATTGTATATATATATGTAATAAATATGAGGGGAAACATACATCATTCAGTTCACGGTATCAAATTTGATAATGTTATTCTTTGTTTTTTTAAAAGGTTTTAAGTCAAAAATGAAACTCCCTTAATAATTAAGTTTTCTTTTTAATTTAAATAAAAAAAGAAAAATGTCACATTCATTGCCTGTATTTCCACTGGAAAAGCACCCACATCATATTAACTCTTTGTGAAATTTCTTTCTTAAGTCCCTTATCAGAACCATTGATAGCGTTTTTGAATTCATAATATCCTTCAACATTCTTTAGATGCTCAAACTTGTATTCGATCCATCCATTCTTTTATCAAGGTTTATTTCCTACTCTTCTTCAAAGATCCCTATTTGAAATTTGAGATTTTTGTAATTTACATACAACAGACTCCCGTAAAATGGTAACTCTAGAATTTGTTTTGAAATGGGCATTCTAAAATGCTTATACAACATGAGTGTGATCTTTATATTTCTCATGACTACTAGATATTGTTAAATTTCAAAATTCTAAAGCATTTTATTAAAATTCATGATTTCATTTGCATTGGCAACTCTTGCACACGTTGAGGCAAAACTTTGTCCACGTACAATTTCCCATTTCATTTCATTTTTGTGGAATATGTCTTTAAAGGAAATTACTTGGCAATATTTTAATTACTTTTATATTGGCGTGCTTCAAACTTTCTTTGGTGGTAAATATATGAATTTCTTATGCATGACATTATCGTATAATTTTTCTTCAAAGTGTCAATGCCATTTGCTACCAGCAAATATCTCATTTTCTAGTATATCTCCTGTAACGCCCTGAATTTAATTAAATTGGTTGATTAAATTATTAAGGGATTTAAATATTGGATTTAGTCGAATTTGGATTTTTCGATATTATTTTAAGAGGTGTATTTGGATTTATTAAGTTAAAGTCGGCTTTTAGTCGGATAGTCAGAAGAATGATATTAAGAATAATATTGTTAGTGCTTTTGAGGATTGGCTTTATATGTGGTAAAACTAATTTAGCAGCAATAGGTTAAATAGAATTATAACTTGTAAGAGAAAGCAGGTTGAAGTTCTATTTAATGGAGAAACATGTTGTGTTGAAATGTTTTAACATCTAGAACAACATGTCGAAGAAGATGTCGTGACATCGTATTTGAGCGGACAGTTTGGATTCTGTTATAACAGAAATAGAATATTCCTAGAACATTGAATCCTATGTAGAGCTATATCTAAGGAGATGGAGAACATTTAGGAAACTAAATGTTGAAAGATTTTATAGGAGAATCTGTTGCAAAAGTGTAACAACTTATTGTTGTTACTTGGAGCATATTTTATGGAGATATTTGTGGAGAATATCTTGGAGCTTATATTGTGGAGCAATTTTAGCAACAATTTGTTATGTCAGTTTGTTACGATTTAAAGGTCAAAAGAATCAAGTCAGAATATTGAAGATTATATAGTTTATAATTATGGAGAAAATTTAGGAAACTTATGATTAAAGACCTTTCTTTTAGAAGAAGATTTCTGCTGTTTTGTAACAGCAAATAAGGCTGTGATTGAAGGCCCAAATCCAGTTGGGTAATAGGTTATAAATAAGCAGTTGTAACCTAGTTTTAGTAAGCTAGCCGATTCTATGCAAAGATGTAACCATTAGGGTTAGCCATGTAAGTGAACCACCCGGATTGTGGGATGGTCACTGATTTGTGCCTCGAAGCCTGTAGGCAAGAGGTTTATTTTACTCACTCAAAAGCTATGAAGCAATGAGTGCAGTATTGTTTGTGGAGGAAACTTTGAACCAACTCCAAGTTGTACTTATTTGAGTGCTTAGAATGTTGGAAATTAGGCCGTCGATGCAGTGGCTGAGGTGTTGACTGCTAGACATCATTGTTATGATTGAGAGTGGAATGAAGATATTCCATATCTAGGGAGGACCTAGGTAGAAGGGTCATTGGGTAGTGATTAAGTGAGAAGTTGTAAACGGGGGAGTTTATCTTTGAATTGATATTGCTAATAGTGGACTTCATCCCTGGCTTGGTAGCCCCCAGAGTAGGTTGGTTGAACCGAACAGGGTGAACAATTATGTGTGTTATTTATTTTCTGCACTATTATTTGTATTCCTACCTTGTCTGTTTTTATAATGTCAAATCATATGTCATGACATCCATATATGACATCTGAGTTCTGTCTTACCAGAATTTTAAATATTATTTATTTACCGAAGTTTTGTCGTCGAAGTCGGAATTATTTTATTAAGTTGGTATATTAAAATAATCGGATTTTATTTTAATGGAATATAAGTTGAAGTATTATTTTTACATTAAGTATAGAAATAATATTGGACTTAGTTGTGGTATCATTAAGTATTATGGATGTATTTCTATTAGGCCCATTATGAAGTAGTAACCAAGTGGTAATATAATTTTTGTCACTTTGGAGAAATAGAAGGGGGGAGTAAACCGTGAAAGGAAAAGAAGAAGAGAATAGAAAGGGGGCTAGGTTTGTGATGAGGAGAAGAAGGAGACCCAAAGTGTTGCTCTCAAGTGCCATTTTTCCCCAATCTTCCATTGAGTCTCCTTAAAGCTGCACTCAATCCAAGGTATGTGGGGATTCTTTCTACCTAAATGGGGATATGATGGATTGTATGTGGGTTTAGGGTGTAGATTGTTACTGTGTTGTGTTGAAATGGTTGTGTTGTGTTGAAATGGCTGTGTTGTGTTGAAATTGTTGTGTTGTGTCGTGGTGAAATTGTTTTCGTTACTGCGTGCAATCTTCAATTGATTTTCTTTCATAAGTTAATGTTGTTGTTAATTGAAATGGAATTGTTATGTTCATGTTGTTGTTGCTGTTAGTGAATGAATATTAGGAGGTTGTGATTTTTAGAATATTAAATAAGTGTGTATGCTATGAAGTTGAATTTGTGATAATGTGAATCTAGGTTATGAATGGAAGTAGGTAAGAACAGAAATGTAAAACCAAACCGCAACGAAATTATGGAGTTCTTTTTGGTTTAAATAAATGCACAGTGCTGCGAGCCACCAGTGCCGCCCGCCATGTGCTTGGGACGCCCGTCACAGATCTAAGGGACGACCGACGTAGCTCCTTGGGACGACCGGCAGCTGTTTGGGTGACGGACGGCATGCCTTGGTTGTGGGTCCCATTTGATACATCTCTCCCTTAATCTTTGTTTTGTTCTTAGTTGTTTCTTATTTTCAAATATACAGTATTATTTTATTATATTGGTAACAGAACTTAGTTTTCCTAATTACATTAAATAGCACTATGTATAACTAAAAGCAAGTCTTGAAAAGATGAAATTGGATTGAATAGGTGAGATGGGGTTCTCCACTTGGAGAAGGACACCCCTTGTACTATTCCTCCATTCCCCACTTGTCTTAACTAGAGAAGGGCGTCACATACCTTTTCTTGCCCTGTTCCTTTATATTTTGCTACTTGATATGATGGCACATGTTTTATAATACAATAATGATACTTGTATTCATAGCATATGTATTCTACGATAATCTAATAATATGATGAGTGGAAATAGAATATGATTATGAGATGAATTAATTGAAACAGTAGCATTAGTAGAACATATGCCATGTACCATGTACAGTAGTATTTTAGGATATTGGATAATTAATGGAATAGAAATATAATTAATATAATATGATTATTAATTGGTTGATTTAAATAATAGTTTAATTAATTTTAGTAAGTCTATTTGATTAGAAAATACTTAGACTTGAATAAATTATTCGGTTTGTCAGTAAATTACGGTATTTTGAGAATTTGACCGTATTAGTGTTTTGGTTGAATATTTATGTTGAGAATAATATATTGCTTTGCCAATGAAGTTGTGTTGATAATTAATGTTATGTCTATTTGAGTTAGATGATAATTCTAAGTTGACTTGGTTTACTTGATATATCGGTATATTGTGAATATTTTGCGAATTGACCAAAAATGGTAGTTTAGGTTTGGATGTCTTTGTTGCGAATAATGTCGTGATTGCCAATATGATTATATTGTGCATTGTTATGAGGATAGCCTTAGGTGGGAACTCTAGAGAATTTCGATATCGTATATATGTTGCTATGAATTGATAAGTTGTGTTGTGAGTCGTTGGCTAAAGCTGAACGGTGTGATGTTGATATGTAACTGTTGTTGTTGTTATGCCTTTGTTTCGTTGTCGAGTCGTGGTCGTTGTATGATTCTGCATAGCATAGCATAACATAAACTTGAACGGTGTGATGTTGATATGTGACCGTGTTGTAAGTTGAAGGCTTTGCCTTATGCCTCGGAATTACTGGCAATTGATAGCGTTGGGAGTTAACTCCAATGGTACCACATGCATATGCACAGTTGAGTCGCATTTGAGTCGTTGTTCTTTGTTGTTGGTTAGAGTTGTTGATTATGCATTGCGATGCTTAAATGATGATATTGATGCTTATATGTTGACTTGTTGGAGATGCTTATAAATGATATTGATGCTTATATGTTGACTTGTTGGTGTACCACCCTTCTACGAGCTATCCTCACCGAACAATAAAGCCGTTACTCCTCAATCTGAAAGTTATCAACATGTAAGGGTGAGTCTCATTCACAATTAATAAGTATTATACACTCATAAGCAATAGAACATCATAGAAATGTTATTCACCCAATTATAACATGTATTCAGATTTCCAAACAATTAACCAGACATCCACGCCAGCAAACGCATCATTGAACATAACATTACAATCATTCAATCATACTATATCATTACGCACATGAATGAACTGAATCTACATGTGGTACCATACATGGGCTAAACCCATTTGACTGATCTATTCATCACCAAGATACAACCCAATCGGCACAAATTCCACACAATGGGAATTATGCCCACCATTTGATCCATAACATCATCGAGATCTGTCACCAAATTGCGTATGAATGAATGCACACATATGACATACTTATAACATCATCGATCAGATGCATCGTATCGTCTCATTACAACTCATCATTTCATCACCAATAAGCATGCACATGTCTTAGCAATCATTCAATCATATCACACATATTCATGTCAAACATCATCCAATCACAATGAAATCAAGATAGTTTCATCACCATAACAACACATTGCTACATTTACACATATATGTACACAATGCTACAATTCATCAATTAAATTAAATTAAGATTTAAAATAAAATTGAGCCACTGCCCAGTTCTCCAATTCATTATATAAAGCTCTTAATCAGCTTCGCAACACCCAAAAACGACACATAAATCGGACGCTCGGATCAAAAGTTATGGATATTTAAAATAAAACAATTTTTCAAAAAGATTCAGTGGTAACCGGTTACCTTAATCCAAGTAATCGGTTACTGCCTGACGGACAGACCATAAATCCCATCCGTAACAGCGGCAACCGGTTACCTCAATCCCAGTAACCGGTTACTGCCTCCCAGAAAACAATAACAACCTCAAAACCAACAGTGGTATCCGGTTACCACACCTCAAGTAACTGGTTACTTCGCACCTGCAACCATAAAATCCACTTTTGACAGCAATTTCCATTTTCCAATTCATGCCAAATGCGAACCCAATCGTACCAAAATATTCACAATCTCATAACAGCACCAAATTGCACATTTAGACATACTTCTAACATTTTTTAACATCAATAATCAACAATACATATTCAAAATACTCAATTTTTCACCAACACATACCAAATTATGAACACTTCATCAAAACCTAACAATTCCCCAAAACCCAACACATTCAATTGAATCAAATAACAATCCTAATCAATTCTACTACCCTTAATTGTATAATAATTATTAACCAGAAGAGTCCTCCCTTACCTTAGAGTTTGAATTCCTTGAAGGTTCTCTTCTTCATTTCTCCTCTTTCATGTATCTTCTCTTTTCTCATACTTTTTCTCTTTTTGCTTATAATTTCCCTTTTTCAGAATTTCTCTATTTTATGAAAAATAGGATAATGATTAGTGAGGCCTACAAACTTAGCACCCTCCCTCTACTAATCACAACACAAAAGCCCAATTACTTATTTCCATAATATATATTTCTCAATAATTTACCAAAATGCCAATTAATCCAATTAAATAATTTAAATTCTAATTAAATTAAATAATGGAAAAATATGGGGTGTTACAACTCTCCCCCACTAAAAGAGTTTTTATCCTCGAAAACATACCTCAAGCGAAAAGTTCATGATAGGAGTCCTTCATCTGACTCTCCAGCTCTCTAGTAACATTCCCACCTACTGCTCCTCCGCAAGCTACTCAGACCAAAGCTATTTATTTACCACGTAACTGCTTCAACTTTCGATCTTCGATTCTCAAAGGCAAGGTCTCAAGTGTCAAATTATCCTTCACATGCACATCATCCACTTGGATCACATGAGACGGATCTGCAATGTATTTCCTCAACTGAGACACATGAAATACATCATGCAAATTCACAAGCGCCAGTGGTAAAGCATTACGATAAGCCACTTCTCATACTCTTTCCGTAATCTAAAACAGACCAATAAAACGCGGCGTCAACTTCTTTGACTTCAGCGCTCGACCAACACCAGTAGTAGGAGTCAATCTCAAAAACACATGATCTCCCTCTTGAAACTCAAGTGTTCTCCGCCTCTTATCATGATAGCTCTTCTGACGACTCTGAGAAGCTTTCATCTTCTCCTGAATCATCTTAATCTTTTTTGTAGTCTCTTGAACAATCTCTGGTCCAAGTACCGCACTCTCACTAGATTCATACCAGCATAACGACATCCTACATCTCTTACCATACAAAGCTTCAAACGGAGACATACCAATGCTCAAATGAAAACTATTGTTGTAGGTAAATTCAATCAACAGTAAATAACTATCCCACGCACCATATTTTTCCAACACAAGCACGCAACAAATCTTCCAACAATTGAATCGTCCTCTCTGTTTGACCATCAGTCTGCGGATGATAAGCAGAACTCAATCTCAACTTAGTACCCAATGCTTTCTGCAAAACTTCCCAGAATCTCGGTGTAAACCTTGGGTCTCTATTTGACACGATACTCGGAGGAATACCATGCAGACTCACTATCTTCTCAATATACAATTGACCTAACTTCTCCATAGGATAATCCATTCTCATCGGTATGAAGTTAGCAGACTTCGTCAATTTGTCCATAATAACCCAAATAGATTCACAATTCTTAACAATCCTCGGCAAACTGGAAACGAAATCCATGGATACAGTATCCCACTTCCATTACGGAATAAACAACGATTGCATAGCTCCATACGGCTTCTGATGTTCAATCTTCGACTTCTGGAAGGTCAAACAAGAGTAAACAAATTCAAAAATCTCTTTCTTCATTCCAGGCCACCCAAACAACTTCTTCAAATCATGACACATCTTGGTAGCACCAGGATGAATACTCAATCCACTACGATGTCCTTCTTCAAGAATTGTCTTTCTCAGCTCGACAACGACAGGAACACAAACCCGATCACCAAACCTCATTATAACATTCTCGTCAATTCTGAATTCACCTCATTTATCCTGATTAATTAAAGTCAACCTATCAACCATGTCCACACCAGCTTCCTGGCCTTCTCTAATCTCATCAAGAATACCACTCGTCAGCTTTAACATACCCAATTTAACACTATTAGAAGTACCTTCACATACCAAACTTAAATCTCGGAATTGCTCAATTAAATCCAATTCTCGCACCATTAGCATAGACATATGTAAAGACTTCCTACGCAATACATCAGCAACAATGTTGCTTTACCCGGATGGTAATTCAGCCCAAAATCACAATCTTTAAGAAACTCTAACCATCTTCTCTGTCTCATATTAAGCTCTTTCTGATCAAAGAGATACTTCAGACTCTTGTGATCGCTAGACACTTCAAACCTCGAACCATACAGATAATGCCTCCACACTTTCAACACAAATACCACCGCTGCCAACTCTAAATTGTGAGTCGGATAATTCCTTTCATGCATTTTGAGTTGTCTTGACGCATAAGCCACAACCTGTTGATTCTGCATTAATACACCACCTAATCCCATTAATGAAGCATCACAATATACCACAAAAGATTCCACCGAATTCGGCAAAATCATAATAGGAGCACTAGTTAACCTCTTCTTCAACTCTTGGAGTCCTTCACACTTCGAATCCAAAATAAAGGCTTGACCTTTCCTTGTCAACTTAGCCAATGGAAGTGCTAACTTCGAAAATCCTTCTATGAAATTGCTGTAGTAACCTGCAAGACCAAGGAAACTACGAATTTCGGAAATTGACTTCAGAGCTTCCCACTAAGATACCGCTTCTACTTTTGTCGGATTAACCGCAATACCATTCTTGGAAATCACATGACAAAGAAAACTCACCTCACTTAACCAGAATTCTCACTTTGATAATTTAGCATAAAGCTTATTCTCTTTCAATAATTCCAATACAATTCTAAGATGTTCTGCATGTTCTTCTTCGCTTTTGGAATATATCAGAATGTCATCAATGAACACTGTTGCACCCCAAAATTTGCCCATCTAATTTTATTTATAACTGGCTTATAATTCTCGTACCATCTGCATACCATCCATTAGATTATCTAACTAATGCATCATTAATCAATAGCTTGGCAAGGGATTAAGGATCATTGACATTAGGTTTTCTAATCTCTTATATTGAGCTTTATGACATTTCAAGTAAGGATCAAGAACCAGGGTTTATTTCCTTATGATTGCATTCATCAAAGTTTTTATTGAGATCAACTGGATGAGGTTTACTTCACTATTCATTTATTAATCAAGGGGATATTTCTTATGGAACTGGGATATAATTATTTGGTTCACTATTTGAGTTATAAATTACGGTACAATATTCATTTGGATAAAAATGTTAATTTATGACAAGCCTCTTGAGATTGAGTTTCTTATGTCGCTTGCTTAAGGAACGATTCATTTTGAATCATAGTTTGGAAAAGGAATTATTCAAATTTTATCTGAATGTGAAGAGAAAAGCTTAAATTATATTTCAAGCTCAAAAATATTCATGAAGTTTATACAAGCAACATTACACAAAGAATCCAAGGATCAAATGCCTGTTCTCAAGTACCTAACTATGCATTTATTTAAAGGTCCATCTATGAATCACAAGTCAACACATTCAAGGAGTATTCAACTATAAAGTGAAATTACATGAAAAAGAGAAAGTACAGAAAATTATTATTACAAATTTGTAACCATTGGCCTTTTGACTTTCTATTCACTAAATCCTATTCTTCACAATCATTACAATAACCCCGAGCTCCAATTAAAAGAAACTGTCACCACTTCAATCCTCCTGCCCTTGTTTCTTTAAGCCCATGCTCTCCCAAAACCTCCATCCGCACCACACAAACTTGCTGCACCAAATCTGACCTGCAAATAATACCACACAGAGTCCAATTAATTTATGCAGTTCAGGATCAAAACTAATTTCACAATGATAATAATATCCTATTCCTACTGCAGCCCTAACCTATCCTAACAATTCATAACAACCTTTCAATCATCACATAACCAAGTCATAACAGAAAACTAACAGAATCTTAACCACATTCCTAACTAACTTTCAGTTGCATAACAAACTTATAACTACCTAACAGCAACTAACACTAAGAGAAGGAGAATTATAACAGAAGTATCAGAACTGACCTTCAACCATATATAACCGATACTCTTCACTCTGCAGAAGCTCCTCCATTCACTCGCCATTTCCACACTCTCTCCACCATTTCCACTCCTTCCCTTCACCATAATCATCCTCCATCATTCTCATCTTCATACCTCAGCCTTCATTCATCACAACCTCACACCTCTTCCTTTTCACCAAACCACCTTCATTCATCTTCACGACTCTCATCGACCACCATCTTCAATTCTCTCTTCCTCCATCATCATCTACCCTCACCAATCCACAACCATAATCTTCAATCCACATTGAAAATCACGAAGAACTCAGAAAAGAGATCTAAATCTGCAGAGCAAATCACAAACAGAAAAAAGGAGTCATCTCTTCATAATAATCTTCATCGACTTGTTACGGAATTCTGAACAACAACGTTTCTGCATCATCAACAATCTTCATCCACGTGAAGAATCAAGAAGAGCAGCATCGTTTTCGTATCACGCTTCAATTTCATCATCTCGGAACCTCTCAACAACATTCAACACCTTCGCATCGAACCTTCATCCTCTTCATATGCGATCAGTTGCGCAACACAATCGCACCTTCAATCTTCGACTTCACGCATCAATCATCTTCAACCATCACGTTCATTCATCATCATCGCAACGTACCTTCGTCAACAACATCACTGCGAGCAACAGGAATTAAAACGAAGTTCAGATCGAAACGAAGGAACAAAAAAGAAGAAGAGACGAAATCGTAGAGGAACGTTTGAGAAGGATCGTGAATGGAGAAAGTGAAATACGACGGTGATTTGAATGCTCCGATCGGAGAAGGTTGAGGCCGAAAATAGAGAGATTTGAGAACGATTGAGAGAGGAGGCTGAGTGTGTCGTTCATTTGCGAAGATTAACGGCGGCGATTAAGTCTGGATCGGAGGCAGAGAAGGCGGTTCACCGCTGCAGCCGCGAGTAAAGAGGGAGAAGAGATTTTCGTTTGGGAAGCCAATGCGCCATAACGAGGTAAACCTAATTCCTCTTCTATTTTCCTTTTTTATTATTCATTTAATTAATTGTTTTTTATTAGTATTATTTTTAATTGATACAAAGTCTGATAATAAATCTGAAAACAATGGTACTGGGATCAAAGAACTAATCTCCATGGACCAACGACTTGCTACCCGCACCCCCTGGGCCCATGCTTCTTTTTGGTATAAAAATCTGTAACAATAATCACCATTCTGGGCCAACCACTGGGCCCTGCGCCCTGGCTCTTCACACACCTAATTTCGGTCCACACCCCCCTGTGTCCATTACTAGAATTTAAATGTTAATTAGACTTTTTATCATTTTTTTTAGTAATCAAAATGCTAACTTCTTCTATTGTTTTTTTTTAGACTTCGATACATAATCCTTGACATATAAAAATGTTCATAAAAAAATATTAGTTTGGGCTTGTATTTTAATTCTTTTGCTTGATTAGAATTCTTGTTCTTTGTCATATAAAAATCAATAAAAATAATAGTCCTTTAATTCACTTTTGGTACTATATTTTGCATCATTTGCTTCTATGTTTTGTACCATATTTCAAGTCATTCTTTTAGTCATTTTTACACTAATTCTTGTATCGTTATTTACTTGTATTTTTACTTGTAATTTCGATCTTCGCTTATGCTTATATTTTCATGCCGCTTTTTGCTCCTAACCATTAGGTAGAAACCATGACAACTTTAGGAATTAGAGGTTCCCATCATATTAGGCTAGTTTTCATCTTAGGCTAGTTTTGTTTCTTTTCCTTTTCAACTTTAAAACATTAACAAATGGAGATGCGAATCACATTAAGAAAGTGATAGAGAAATGAGTGGGATTCATTCCCTAATCTGTTTCTCAATCACTTAGTGGCATAGAAATGAGTGGGATCCATTCCCTAATCTGTTTCTCGGTCACTACTTAATGGGAGAGAAATGAGTGGGATTCATTCCCTAATCTGTTTCTCGAACATTAATTAATGGGATAGAAATGAGTGGGATTCATTCCCTAATCTGTTTCTTGAACATTACATAATGGGATAGAAGTGAGTGGGATTCATTCCCTAATCTGCTTCTCGATCATTATGCATTTTTATGTGATTCGAATCGCGAAGTAAATCCCCTTAAAAAACACTCAACCAAAAACATCTAAAACACTTAATAAAGGTTCAGACCTAATCAAAGTGATGAAGTGGTGCGGAACCTTGTATTGGGTTTTGTTCATCATGGACTTACACCATAAAAAACACAAACCAAGTTTCTCTCTTCTTTATCTCGCCTCCGAGGCATTCTTTCTCTTGCCTTCAGGGCATTCTTTCTCCTAATCGGACACGTTATTTCCGCTCCATTCCCAGCTTAAGACTCCAGAGGTCGAGCAGCGGAGTGCGAATGTAACTGTTCAACTAAAAAACACAAAAACAAACAAAAACTAAAGAGCCGAACTACGGCACTCTGATTCCTGAAAAGGATACGTAGGCATTAGGTCGCGGGGCCTAAGCGAGCACAACTATTTATAATCCTTATTTTCCCCGTATTTCTTTTCTTTCACTTGCATGCATTCCCTTAGTAATTAAGCCTTAGATTTATACACCCTTTAGATAGCAACAAACATAGGTGGATACCATCGGGTACGATGGACGTGAGGGGTTGTTGCACCCCAAAATTTGCCCACATATTTATTTCTAATTGGCTTAAGCTTCTCATTTCATCTGCATACCTTCATTAGAGCATTAACAAATTCATGCATCATTAATCAATAAATTTGGCTTGGGATCGAGGATCTTGGAAGCTAGGGTTCTTGTATTGTCGTTCATGATGGACTTCTTTCTCCTAAAGCTACAAGGTTTTTCTCTATGAAGACTCATCAAGGGCAAGAGGACTATGGTTCTTATGCGCAGTGGCTACAATCGTTAATACAACTGAGATTCAGTGGTTTTCAGGTTGAGGTGTTCTTATGCGCTCCAATTCTTATCTTCCTCAGGAATTCCTCAAAGAATTGTTGTTATGTCGGATTGAAGTACAATGCATGTCATGGTGTGAGAATTAGACTTGTGGGTTCATTGTGTTCAAGGCGCCACTATACGTAATTGGTTGGTGGTTTGGTTTGAATTGAGGGATCGGGATTGAATTAAGGTCACGATGATTTGAGGATGAATTTTATGATTTAATTGACCTTATTATTCGAATTTGGTTCAAGGCATCTTGTTCATTGAGAATTTAATTTGAGCTAAGATACTAGATACATGATACGAGAAATAAGGTTGTGGATTGCTTGTGATCAAAGTTTTATCAATTCTCTCATTGATTTGTTGATTGTGATGCAAAGGGAATCGTGTTGGAGGTTGAATTCAGGTTTGCTATGCAAAGATTTGAAATGGAAATACAAAGTCATTTAAGGTTTTTCATTGAATTCATTCATCAAGTCAAGATAATCCACCCAAAGTTTCATCCATGGGTTGTACTCAAAACCAAGTACATACATTCATTCATCATTTCCATGTTTATATCAAAATTTCATACAAAATTCATTACCAAAAATCATTACACATTTCATGTCCCAAATCCAGTCCATTACAAAATTCATATACTACATGAAAGAAAAAATAAAAAAGGAAACAAGTTTCAAGACATAAAACTATGCTGCCGAAACCTATAAGTTCTATGGTTCGTCACTTTGGCTCAGTACATCCAATTATCATGCTTCAGAGCCGGCCAATGAGATTTGTAATGGTATTCTTTCTCGACCTTCTACTGTAGAACCAAGTCCGAACATGCACCTGTTCAGAACAGAAGATTAGAACGAAAACCGGTTCCTACACAAAACGCAACAGCATTACACCAGAAAAATTGAGAAGAAAGCAGCAACAAAAAATCAGAAGGACCGTAACGGTTAACACCGCATACCATATTCAATTCAGTTCCGATTTGTGTTATCCCAAGGCAGCCCCACAGTTCCATTCATAACAGTAATAACAGAATTCAACCCCTATTTCCAAATAACTAACCATATTCCTATTTCAGCCCCTAACAATTTCTAACTCCCTAATTTTAACAACCTAACTGATTCCAGTCCTGTTATAACTAACTTCCCATAGCTCTATAACCAAGGAACAGAAAAAACAGAAATCCAAACCAACTTTCTAACCGCATAACAGAATCCAAACCATCTCCTAACTAACATAACTAACCTTTCTATCCTATAACCTTCACTAACCAACTAACTGTCAGTATAACAGAACCTTCCCACAAATAACTAACTACCAAAATCAGCTTATAACTATCTCATTCACACTGTAACTAACTCTCCTAACAGTTGTAACAAACCTTTAACTACCTTTCAACCATTTTCTAACCACCAAAAAAACAGTTTTGTAACTAATTCTTCTAACTGCATATGACAAACTCAGTTTCATAACAGTCTCTTAACATCTCATTCCCAACAGAACCTATAACTGACTTCAGCAACTGATAACAGAGGGAGAAGAAGGAGAATTTGAGAGATAATCGGAAGAACTCACCATATAACAGATCTTCTTCATATCTTCATCACTTTAACCTCATGATTCTTCATCATCATCCTCTCACTCTCTGAATTCAACCACCACAAACAACTCTTCATCAATTCTCCATCAAAAAACTCCAGAAAATCCATATTCTTGAATCTTCACCATCTTCAATCTCAGTTCATCATCACCTTCATCAACAACACATCTGGATCTTCATTCATCCACCACCATAACTTTCTGAACCTTCTTCTTCGACCTCCATTCAACCTTCAATCTTTGGATTCGCTTCACGATAACTCAGAAAAGCATTCATCAAATCACTGATAACGCACCTTCAACCTCAAGATCCTCGGTCACCAACCTACAGCAAATCTGCAATAACCACCTTCATCGCCACGCATCGCAATCCAATACGCAACATCATCTTCGCCGGTAACAACGATCGCCGGTGGCGAGCGTCTAAAACAAAATTCACCGCGAAGTGAGACGGAGAGTGAGAGGCGGAGGTTTACATTGGAGATAAAGGCTTGATTCGAAGGTGACGGTGGCCGGGGATTTGCTCGTCGTCGGAGAATGTTGAGATCTCCATTTGCACCGTCGAAATTGAAGGTGAAGGAGAGGATTCGCCGCCGTCGAGAGAGATAGAGGAGAGGTGAGTTTCCAAGAACCCTAATCCCTTTCTATTATTCAATTATTTTTAATTCAATTTTCTTCTTTTTTTTTAATTAGAATTTGAGTAAAAAAAACTGGATGCTGAAAAAGTCTTGGATTGGAACAAGCTCTTGGGCCATGAGAATGCTGTTTGGCCCATGTCACGTTTGTGCTATATAAAATTGAACAAAAACAACACTTTGGGCCAATACTGTGCTGGGCTACACCCCCTGTTTTCAGGCTCTCACCCTGTTTCCATGTTTTCCTTTTTAGATGTAGATTTTTGACATAATCTTTGTTCTATTTTTTAGGTAATAAAGAGTTCCCTTAGCAACATAAAAAAGGAATAAAAACATGTAGATATTTTGACATTTTTCGGTTCTAGTTGTGTTGATAAAAATTGGCATAAAAAACAATAAAAATACTAGTTTAGACTCATTAGAATTTAGGTTCTTTAAGTGCAATTTAGACTTGAGATAGAATTCTCTTAACACCAATAAAACTCATAAAAATAATAGTATTTTTAGACTAATTTTGTATTGATGTTTGAATTGCTCCTCTTATTTTTTGTATCATTCTCAAGTTTTTGGTATGATTTTGTTATGTGATTTTTGGCCAGACCTTGAGCCTATTTTGTCAATACAATTTGTATGCTCCCTTAGTTTAGAATTTAGTCACCATGTTAACATTAGACTTAGAATAACATTAGATTAGAGAATAGGTTAGTGCCCCTCTTTCATTTCTTTTTCTTCTTCAACTCTAAAATACTTAATAAAAAAAAACCTGACAAAGATCATGCTGTGACTTTTCTGATGTGTAGTGAGAAAAAAATGATTGGGGTGTAGGCCCCGATGTACGTTCTTTCTCACATAGTAGAAAAGAAATGATTGGGGTGTAGGCCCCGATGTACGTTCTTTTCTACTAAACGGAAAAGAAATGATTGGAATGTAGATTTCGATGTATTTCTTATCCGTTATTTAGAGAATCGATTGTGGTGTAGACCTCGATGTGCATTCTCTAAATAGTCAAAAACAAAACTCTTTTTCTTGGTGTGATCTAAGTCGCAAAGTAAATCTCCCTTAAAAAATACTCAACCAGAAAACATTCAAAATGATTAATAAAGGCTTTGACTTAAAACAGAGTAAGGAAGCGATGCGAAGCCCTGTAGTGGGTTTTGTCATCATGGAATTACAATAAAAGACACAAACCCAAGTTCATTTTCTTTTGCCTCGTTAGGCGCTTAAGAACAAGTTAAGTCCTTTCCAAAATTAGGCGTATAAGTCTCCAAAGGTCGAGCATCGTGGATCGCGACATTAACCTCTGTTCAAACTAAAAAACACAAAACAAATGGAAACTATGGAGCCGAACTACGGTCGCTCTGATTCCTTGTAAGGGATACGTAGGCATTGGGTCGCGGGGCCTAAGCGAGCACACTTGTAAATAATTCCTTCTTTTCCCCGTATTTCTTTTGCATTCATTCGCATTTAGGTTTAGACATAGATACACCCTTTAGATAGAAACAAACATAGGTGGATACCATCGAGTACGATGGGCGTGAGGGGTGCTAGCACCTTCCCCTTGCGTAACCGACTCCCGTACCCCGTTCTCTGGTCGAAAGACCTTGTTTTATCCTGAGTTAGGTTTCTGATATTCCTTTCCCTTATGGGATGAATATATTAGTGGCGACTCTGATTCCCATTTTTCGCGGTAGCGACAGCTGGCGACTCTGCTGGGGATGTTGCTAGACCTGTGCTGGTCCGTTCTTAGCGAGTCGATCCTAGCCTTTGTTTGTTTCTTTTCTTTGGGTGCTTCTTTGTTTATTTCCTATGTGCTGTATCATTTTTATATATATGTTTGCATATCATGTTTATTTTCTGCTTGCATATCATATTTACTTTCTCGCATTCTGGACTATATTATGGGTCCCCGTGGGGGCCACATATTTTCTCTGTTTGCAGGTTGGGTGGGATGTTCTATGAGGTAAAAGGCCCAATACCCAGGCCAGAGTTGACACATAGGATACCTAGGATAGAGTGGATAGTCATGACGCCGATGAGATGTCAGGTCTTGTCTAGTGCGATCATGAGACCCACGCCCAGTCGAGGTCCAAATGGGGTATCATTGTTGGCATGTAGATGCAACAATGGTGGTACCTCAGGAGGACTGATAACGCTGGAAGCCATTGACCTACCTTGACCTAGATTCACCTGTGAGTGGGGAGGGATATACATGACAGGTACTGTTGGTGACTATTCTATTCTGTTGGTGACTATTGGTTCTCCTCGTATTCAAAAAGGTGTCGGACCTTAGATCTCATGACATTTGACCTACCGAGGCTTTACATCAGTTATTCAGAGGATTGTACAGTGGTTACTAATATTATATGGACCTTGATCCCATGCTTTTGCATTGCATAACATCATTTCTTTATCCACTTCATTTGTGGGGGATCCTAAAGTCTGTTTCCAAAAAAAGAAAAGGAAAGGAAACCAGAAAAAGAATAAAGAAAAAAAAAGAAAAGATACTATATGCAACAACAAAAAAAAAGAGAATAAAAAAGAAACAAAAGTGGATGAAAAGACTTTAGGATCCCTCAGAAATGGAACATGCATTCATACTATCATGCATTTCATATTTCTCTCAGAAGCTTATGGGGGCCCTTTCTACTCAGATTTTGACTTCAACAACGAATTGACTTCTCACCGTTGTGCTCAAAAGTTAATGATGGAACAACTCCGTGAGGACTTGAATGAGATGAGGACAGAAATGGGGATTAACCTGAATCATTGTATGGAGGCTATTCAAGCCCTTGCTGCTAGACACGAAGAGTTGAGACAGGTTCTTCAGAGACCGGATGCAAATGTTAATCTCAACACAGAAGAAGGTCTTGTGAATCAGAATGTCAGAAATACTGTTGAGATTCCAATTCCTGTTAAGGAGACTTCGCATCATGAGAATAATTCAGAATTTGAAGCCTTCAGGTTCCCGATTGACGAATTTGACAGAAGGTTCCACGTCCTGGATGAAAGGTTGAAAGCCATGGAAGGTCGTGACTCCATTGACCTAGATGCTGCTAGTTTGTGCCTAGTGCCTGGTATTAAGATTCCTGCTAAGTTCAAAGTCCCCAACTTCGAGAAGTACAAGTGTACCACGTGTCCCATAGCTCATGTCAAAGCATTTTGCAACAAAATGGCTCCTTATGCTGAGAATGACAAGCTGTTAATGCACTTCTTTCAGGATAGCCTCAGTGGTACATCTCTTGAGTGGTATAACCAACTCGAAAGAACCGATGTCCGAACTTGGAAAGAACTAGCAGAAGCCTTTGTCAAGCGTTACAAGCACAACAGTAACATGGCTCCGACCAGAATGCAACTCCAAGCTTTGACTCAGAAAACTGACGAATCGTTCAGAGAATATGCCCGAAGATGGAGAGAATTAGCTGCTAGAGTTCAACCTCCACTCTTAGAGAAAGAGCTCATGGATATGTTCAAGGATGTGATGGAAAGTCCATACTATCAATGTTTGGCTGCATGTAAAGCCTCTGATTTTGCAGAATTGGTTCTCGTTGGAGAACGAATGGAGCATGGTATTAAGAACGGTAATGTCCAAATTTTTGGTACTCCTTCTGAATTCCATAAGCAAGTGAATGAAGAGACCAATGAAGTTTCTGATTATGAAGAGGAATCTCCTGATTATTCTCCTGAAATGTTAGAAGTTACTCCTGTTCAGGATGACCCACAAGTTTGTGCTGCAACTTTCAGTCAACCTCCCACTCGGTTTGTTCAACCAAAACTTATCCCGAAGGATCAATCAGGTCAGTGTGTGCCCCAAAGGTGGAATTATCAACAGAATCGTCACCCACAAGGTAGACAGAGGCATAGAAAGCCAAAAAGAGTGTATGATCCCATTCCTATGACTCATGATAAGCTGCTTTCTCACTTGATCAATCTTTCCTTGGTAGAACCAAAGCAACCAAAGCAACCGAAGCCTGTTCGTTTCCCGTATCATGAGGGATTTGACCCTGATGTTAGTTGTGGCTACCATGCTGGGGCACCTGGCCATTCGATTGAAGATTGTCAACCATTCAAAGACAAGGTTCAAGACTTGATTGATTCCAAGGCTATCACTTTCATACCCGAGGGCCAAGATTGAAGTTCTCCGTTGACTCAGTGGATCTTCTGAAGCAATAAGTCCATACGGAGTCAAGTCTCCTCAACTATGGCAATCATCATTTCATTTCCGTATTCGCATTTCAGTACTTCCTATTTGGTGAAAGGCTATTTCCTTGTTTGAACTGGTTGGCATGATAATAATAAAAGCCCCACAAATTCTTGAGCAACTTTGTCAGAATCTTTTCAAAAAAAAGGGGAAATCAAGAATGTTTTGTAGAAGCATCTCTCATTCTCAAGGTTCTTATGCTCAGTTGTATCCATGGAGATTGGTGTTTCAGTTGGTGTTTGAGCTCTCTTTGCGACAAGTAGTCTCTCTAAATTTGGTGACCACGCAAGGTTCCTCCATGTTTGATGGAAAATACTTCTTCAACGAATATGCTTGGGGCTCCCGCATGAGGGATAAGCAAGACGTACTCTTATCTTGAGCATTGCCTCACTCGCATTGCTCAAATCCTTAAAGTAAAAAAAAGGTAAAAAGAAAATAATAATTACAACTCTTGGGTGACTTCGTTGAAGTTTCCTTTTGAAGTAATCTGAAGTGTTTGGAAGGAATTGCAGAAAGTATTCAAGATCGACAAGTCCATACGGAGTCAAGTCTCCTCAACAAGAGCATTCATTTAGCTCTACTGCATTTTCATGTGTAATATTCCGTTGTTTGTTTAAGCATCGCTAGCATGTAAAAATTTGTTAATTTTTGAATGAAAATCATAATACATTGTCCATGTTTGTCTTGAAGTAATCCTTTCGTTTTCACTCAAAAAAAAAAGAGTTTTTGGCATTACGATACCAACTTTTACTAATCACTTGCTTAGGCAAAGAGCGGAGGGAGAATGATGACAAAAAAATGCAAAATCCCTAATTGTGTGTTTTTGAATAAAACCCTGCTGATGATGTACAGGCATTGTTTCAAATCCCCAAACACCGGAGATATAAGGGAGATAGACCCTCGTTAACCCCTTTGAGCCTTGAAGTAGGAGTTTCTTTTCTGATCAGAAAAAAACCTTTATTTTTAACCCTGGGTCAGGGTAGTGTTCATTTAACTTGATCAAGTGTTCAAAACTCACCGAATGATATGCATCTAAGGATATAACAATGGTTATCCTTCAAAAGGTGGAGGAAATTCAAAGTCGTGATGGTTATTCCTCACTTACCAAGAGGTCAAAAGATGACGATACCACAATGGAATGAGGCAGTCGCGATCACTTCCAATGAATCAAAGACAATGTGATGTCACACGACTTGTTCAAAAAAGAAGAAAAAAAAAAAGAAGAAAAAATGATGAAAGAAAAATATAGACATAAAAAGAAAAATAATGGTGAAAATAAAGCAAGAACAAAATCGTGTGACGATAAATCTAAAGAATAAAAGGTGAGCGACTGCCATGTCCGAAATACCTCATTGAGTCCTCAACCATTTTAAAATTCCTTGTGAGGGATGAGCACTCATGTTGAGTTAATTGAACTTAGGAGTGGAGAACATCACGAAGGGGGTGGGCACTAAATAATTTTGAGCCTAAAAATCCTTTGTTTCAAAAAACCATGAACCCGGCCAAGTTACTGTTAGAACAAGATTTGTTCTTATCAATTATCTTAGTTTTGATGATAACAATAATATGAATTTTGCTTAAGATAATATGGTACTCTAATCCAATGCAATTTCCCTTTCAGGAAATATATATAAAGAGTACGCATAATTCAGCGCTCAGAAGATGTGTCTCAAATGGTTCAGCATGCAACATCAGAACATGGTCTGGCAAGACATCAGAAGATGGTCGAAGCAGAATCAGAACATGGGTCTATGGAAGCATCAGAAGAACATGAGATCAGAAGCACTGAAGATCAGAAGATGGTATCACGCTCAGAAGCACTTCAAGGTCAGAAGATCAGAAGATGCTGTGCACCAAGCTGTTTGACTCTGATGATATTCAAACGTCGTATTCACAAACATCAGATCAGAAGGAAGTACACGTGGCAGACTACGCTGACTGACAAAAGGAACGTTAAAGCTACTAAAGGCTACGTCAGTAGACACAGCGTGAACAAGGCTCGAGGTAGTTGACAAAAGCGTATAACATTAAATGCAAAGCTGTACGGAACACGCAAAGCATTAAATGCATTCAACGGTCATCTTCTCAACGCCTATAAATATGAAGTTCTGATGAGAAGCAAGGTTAACGATTTTCGCACCAATACAATTCAAATTAACTTGCTGAAACTCTGTTCAAATCAAAACTCAGAATCTTCATCTTCATCAAAGCTCACTACATTGCTGTTGTAATATCTTAGTGAGATTAAGCTTAAATTGTAAGAGAAATATCACAGTTGTGATTATCGCTTTTAAGAAGCATTTGTAAACTCTTGAATAGATTACATTAAGTTGTAAGGAACTAGAGTGATCAGTTGATCAGTATACTCTAGGAAGTCTTAGCAGTTAGCTGAGCAGGAAGTCTTAGCAGTTAGCTGAGCAGGAAGTCTTGGCAGTTGGCTGAGCAGGAAGTCTTGGCAGTTGGCTGAGCAGAAAGTCTTAGGAGTGAACTAAGCCTAGAGTGATCGTGTTGATCAGTAGACTCTAGAAAAGTCTTAGGAGTGAACTAAGCAGTTGTTCCTGGAGTGATCAGGTTGTGATCAGAAGACTCTGGAAGACTTAGTTGCGGCTAAGTGGAAAACCATTGTAATCCGTGCGATTAGTGGATTAAATCCTCAGTTGAGGTAAATCATCTCTGCGGGGGTGGACTGGAGTAGCTTCGTTAACAGCGAACCAGGATAAAAATAATTGTGCATTTTATTTTTATCGCTCAAGATTTTAAGTCACACTTATTCAATCCCCCCCTTTCTAAGTGTTTTTCTATCCTTCAATTGGCATCAGAGCGCCGGTTCTAAGGTGCAAGCACTTAACCGTGTTTAGAAAAGATTCAGGAAGAGAAAAACGCTTCATTTAAAAGATGGTTGATGAAAGTGAAAGGACTATACCTACACCTGCATCTACATCTGGCTCTGCTGAGCAATACAACGGTAACAATGGTTATACTAGACCGCCGGTATTTGATGGTGAAAACTTTGAATACTGGAAAGATAAACTGGAGAGTTACTTTCTGGGTCTAGATGGTGATCTATGGGATCTTCTGATGGATGGTTACAAACATCCAGTAAATGCCAGAGGCGTGAAGCTGTCAAGGCAAGAAATGAATGATGACCAAAAGAAGCTTTTCAGGAATCATCATAAATGTAGAACTGTTTTGCTGAATGCTATCTCTCATGCTGAGTATGAGAAGATATCTAACAGGGAAACGGCCTATGACATATATGAGTCCTTGAAAATGACTCATGAAGGAAATGCTCAAGTCAAGGAGACAAAAGCTCTTGCCTTAATCCAGAAGTATGAAGCCTTCAAGATGGAGGATGATGAAGACATTGAAAAGATGTTTTCGAGATTTCAAACTCTGACTGCTGGATTGAGAGTTCTTGACAAAGGATACACCAAGGCTGATCATGTAAAGAAGATCATCAGAAGCTTACCCAGAAGATGGGGTCCGATGGTGACTGCATTCAAGATTGCGAAGAATCTGAATGAAGTTTCTCTGGAAGAGCTTATCAGTGCCTTGAGAAGCCATGAGATTGAGCTGGACGCAAATGAGCCTCAAAAGAAAGGTAAGTCTATTGCATTAAAATCTAATATCAAGAAATGCACTAACGCTTTTCAGGCTAGAGAAGAAGATCCTGAAGAATCAGAATCTGAAGAAGAAGATGAACTGTCCATGATTTCCAGAAGGCTAAATCAACTCTGGAAGACCAAGCAAAGGAAGTTCAGAGGCTTCAGAAGTTCAAGGAAATTTGAACGTGGAGAATCTTCTGATGAAAGAAGATTTGACAAGAAGAAGGTCATGTGCTATGAATGCAATGAGCCTGGACACTACAAGAATGAATGTCCAAATCTTCAGAAGGAAAGTCCCAAGAAAAAGTTTCATAAGAAGAAAGGTCTTATGGCAACCTGGGATGAGTCAGAAGATGATTCAGAAGATGAGCAGGCCAACTGTGCGCTGATGGCGACAGAAGATGACGGATCAGAATCTACATCAGAATCAGATTCTGAAGAGATATCCTTGGCTGCAAGAAGGACAAAGCACAACATGTCATGGTACCTGGACTCTGGATGCTCACGACACATGACAGGAAGAAGGTCTATGTTCCAAGACCTGGTGCTTAAGTCTGGAGGAGAAGTCAAGTTCGGAGGAGATCAGAAGGGCAAGATAATTGGCTCTGGAACTATAAAATCTGGTAACTCTCCTTCCATCTCTAATGTACTTCTTGTAGAAGGATTAACACATAACCTTTTATCTATCAGTCAATTAAGTGACAATGGTTATGATATAATCTTTAATCAAGAGTCTTGCAAGGCTGTAAATCAGAAGGATGGCTCAATCCTATTTACAGGCAAGAGGAAGAACAACATTTATAAGACAGATCTGCAAGATCTTATGAGTCAGAAGGTGACTTGTCTTATGTCTGTTTCTGAAGAGCAGTGGGTCTGGCACAGGAGATTAGGTCATGCTAGTTTGAGAAAGATCTCTCAAATTAACAAACTGAATCTTGTCAGAGGACTCCCTAATCTGAAATTCCAATCAGATGCTCTTTGTGAAGCATGTCAGAAGGGCAAGTTCTCCAAACCTGCATTCAAGTCTAAGAATGTTGTTTCTACCTCAAGGCCATTAGAACTCTTGCACATTGATCTGTTTGGACCAGTCAAAACAGCATCTGTCAGAGGAAAGAAATATGGATTAGTCATCGTAGATGATTATAGCCGCTGGACATGGGTAAGATTCTTAAAACACAAGGATGAGACTCATTCAGTGTTCTTTGACTTCTGCATTCAGATTCAATCTGAAAAAGAGTGTAAAATCATAAAGGTCAGAAGTGATCATGGTGGTGAATTTGAGAACAAATCCTTTGAAGAATTCTTCAAAGAAAATGGTATTGCCCATGATTTCTCTTGTCCTAGAACTCCACAGCAAAATGGGGTTGTAGAACGAAAGAATAGGACTCTTCAAGAAATGGCCAGAACCATGATCAATGAAACCAATATGGCTAAGCATTTCTGGGCAGAAGCAATAAACACTGCATGTTATATTCAGAATAGAATCTCTATCAGACCTATTCTAAATAAGACTCCCTATGAATTGTGGAAGAATAGAAAGCCCAACATTTCATATTTCCATCCTTTTGGATGTGTATGCTTTATTCTGAACACTAAAGATCATCTTGGTAAGTTTGATTCCAAAGCTCAAAAGTGTTTCCTTCTTGGATATTCTGAACGCTCAAAAGGCTACAGGGTATACAATACTGAAACATTGGTTGTAGAAGAATCAATCAATATCAGGTTTGATGATAAGCTTGGTTCTGAAAAACCAAAGCAAGTTGATAATTTTGCAGGTTGTGATATTGACATATCAGAAGTTGTTGAGCCAAGAAGCAACGCATCAGAAGCAGAGCTCCTCAGAAGCAAAGAATCTGAAGATCAAGTAACAGCTTCTCTGGAGGATCTAAGTATTTCTGAAGAACCATCTGTCAGAAGATCATCCAGACTCATCTCTGGTCATTCAGAAGATGTCATTCTTGGAAAGAAGGATGATCCAATCAGAACAAGAGCATTCCTTAGGAACAATGCAGACTGTCAATTAGGTCTTGTATCTTTGATCGAGCCAACTTCTGTTGATCATGCTCTAGAAGATCCAGACTGGATAATTGCTATGCAAGAAGAACTAAATCAGTTTACAAGGAATGATGTTTGGGATCTTGTTCCTAGACCAGATGGATTCAATATAATCGGTACAAAATGGGTCTTCAGAAACAAGCTTAGTGAGAAAGGTGAAGTGGTAAGGAACAAAGCCAGACTGGTGGCTCAGGGTTATAGTCAGCAAGAAGGGATTGACTACACAGAAACCTTTGCACCAGTGGCCAGGTTAGAGTCTATTCGTCTATTAATTTCTTTTGCCACTCAACATAACATCATTCTCTATCAGATGGATGTTAAGAGTGCCTTCTTAAATGGTTATATAGATGAAGAAGTTTATGTCCATCAACCTCCTGGTTTTGAAGACTCTATGTCTCCTAATCATGTTTTTAAACATAAGAAATCATTGTATGGATTGAAACAGGCTCCCAGAGCTTGGTATGAACGCTTAAGTTCTTTCCTTCTAAATAATGGTTTCACTAGAGGAAAAGTGGACACTACTCTCTTTTGTAAAACCTTTGAAAAGGATATTTTAATTTGTCAAATATATGTAGATGATATTATTTTTGGAACATCTAATGCTACACTTGGAAAGGAGTTTGCTAAGTCTATGCAGGCTGAGTTTGAAATGAGCATGATGGGAGAACTCAAGTATTTCCTTGGAATACAAATAAATCAAACATCAGAAGGAACGTATGTTCACCAAACCAAGTATGTGAAGGAACTTCTGAAGAAGTTCAATCTTCTAGACTGCAAAGAAGCCAAAACTCCTATGCATCCAACATGCATCCTAGGTAAGGATGAGGTAAGTAAGAAGGTAGATCAGAAGCTATACAGAGGTATGATTGGATCTCTTCTATATCTGACTGCTTCTAGACCTGACATTCTGTTCAGTGTTTGTTTGTGTGCTAGATTCCAATCGGATCCTAGAGAATCTCATTTAACTGCTGTTAAGAGGATTCTAAGGTATCTGAAAGGTACTACTAATGTTGGTTTAGTTTACAGAAAATCTAAAGAATACAACTTAGTAGGATTCTGCGATGCTGATTATGCTGGAGACAGAATTGAAAGAAAAAGTACTTCAGGAAGTTGCCAATTTCTTGGAAGTCACTTAATCTCCTGGTACAGCAAGAAGCAAGCAACCATTGCTCTATCAACCACAGAAGCAGAATATGTCGCAGCTGCTGGTTGTAGTACACAGATGCTCTGGATGAAAAGTCAGTTAGAAGATTATCAGATATTTGAGAGTAACATTCCTATATTCTGTGATAATACTTCTGCTATATGTTTATCTAAGAATCCTATTCTTCATTCAAAAGCTAAACATATTGAGATAAAACATCATTTCATAAGGGACTATGTTCAGAAGGGTGTTATATCTTTAAACTTTGTTGATACAGACCATCAATGGGCTGATATCTTTACAAAACCCCTGGCTGAAGATAGGTTTAAGTTCATTCTGAAGAACATCAGTATGGATTTATGCCCAGAATGAGAAGATGAGAATTTCTCATGTATGAGTATCTTCTGAAATGAATGTGGAATATTTTTTTTAATCAGAAGTTCTGATTGAATTCGTTTAGAAATTATGATTCGGTTATTACTAACGTTTCATTGTCTAAGTTGATTCAGAACATCTTGTAAAGCAAAACAGCTGTTACGCTTTATCTCGGGATGGTAAACCTGCCGTTACTATTCATGGATAAGCGCGCGTGCAGTTGAAGGGACGCCGACCATAGGTAACTGTGCTAGTCACCTCATTCGTCTTTATTATCTCTCCTCACGTCACGTAACATTAAATGCTTTTCATCATTCGTTTCATTTTATTTTCTTTAAATACTCTTCAAAATGGTTTTCGGTTTCCTATCTCTTTGTTTTCCTCTTAAAATTTTTTTTTCTCTCTCTCTCTCTCTCTCTCGTTTTTCTTTTCTTCTCTCAAAACCTAGCATTCACCTCAAGCCTGTTGAAGCTCCATGACTCAAAGGCTACAGATCTCTGTGCATCTCGGGATGGCTCTTCTAATACCGCTCAAGTCAGATCCTTCTTTGATGTTGTTATCAACTTTCATCCAAAGACAGAAGACTTTCTTGAGTTGTGGGAAGATATACTCAACTTCTATGTTGAGTTTCTTGACCGATTTGTGTTTTTTTTAATTTTTGTAGTCATTTCCTCTTTGGAAATTCTACTTTGTAGTTTTCTTTTCCTTGCTGCTTCTGCTTGTTTTGTATTTGCTAGGGATGTTTTTCATCTTGTTAAACATAGGAACCTTTTGTAATATCTTTTGATTATCAATAAAAAAGTTTCCTTGTGTTTTACATTCCAGTAAATGTTTTCTTTTGTCGTTTTATACATCTGAATCTTTTTATATATACTTTTTGATGTTATGACAAAAAGGGGGAGAAAGATAAATGATAAATGATTTGATTAAATCTATCAGTTGCTGGGTAAAGGCTCCCACACATTCACTAACAAGAACTGCAAGTTCTATATGGTTTAAGTGTTTTGCAGGTACAAAGAAGTGAAGTGAATCTTCAAAGCAAACACTAGAAGCAAAACCATTGAAACTGAAGCAAGCTGAGTGCTGTCAAGCTTCAGAGATCAGAAGCAAGAAAGAAGAATGAATCAGAAGCACTGATAATAGAATTTGAATATCATTGTCTATCCTGTTCTGACAAAATTCTATTTGCCCTGATACACATAATGTTATGGCTCTGATACATTATTTGCTTTGATACATGTTTTTAGCCTAAAAATGCTCTGATACATTTGGCTCTGATACATATCATGTATTTGAATATACATTTTATGTTCTAACTCGTTCATGCTGACTTTTGTCGTTTAGTTTTTGTTCTGTAACATTTCAGGATGTAGAGATGCTCAGATGATGCTCTGGTACATTCAACAATGTTCTGATACAAATCTAGCATGAAGTGATGTTAGTAGAAATTCAAAGTTCTGAAGCTATCCGAGGGAAGCAGAAATCAGAAGATGTGAATGTTCTAAAAGATCCAGAAATTCAAGTTCTGAAGCTGTCCTGAATGGAAGCAGAAGTCAGAAGCTGTGAATGTTCTGAAGATCAAAGAAATTCAAGTTCTGAAGCTGTCCAATGGAAGCAGAAGTCAGAAGCTATGGATTCTCTGAAGGCAGAAGCTCATATGATCGTCTCTACCGAAATAATCAGGGAAGTCTTTTATTAAAGTTCTTCGAGTATTTATTTCAGGGGGAGATTATTTATCTCAGGGGGAGATTGTTAATCTCAGGGGGAGACATATTCATATGCTTATGCTATAGCTGTGTAATTTGTCTTTTGCCGTCTACTCTTTCTGATCGCAAATTCATATCATTTATATATGTTTTTGTCATCATCAAAAAGGGGGAGATTGTTAGAACAAGATTTGTTCTTATCAATTATCTTAGTTTTGATGATAACAATAATATGAATTTTGCTTAAGATAATATGGTACTCTAATCCAATGCAATTTCCCTTTCAGGAAATATATATAAAGAGTACGCATAATTCAGCGCTCAGAAGATGTGTCTCAAATGGTTCAGCATGCAACATCAGAACATGGTCTGGCAAGACATCAGAAGATGGTCGAAGCAGAATCAGAACATGGGTCTATGGAAGCATCAGAAGAACATGAGATCAGAAGCACTGAAGATCAGAAGATGGTATCACGCTCAGAAGCACTTCAAGGTCAGAAGATCAGAAGATGCTGTGCACCAAGCTGTTTGACTCTGATGATATTCAAACGTCGTATTCACAAACATCATATCAGAAGGAAGTACACGTGGCAGACTACGCTGACTGACAAAAGGAACGTTAAAGCTACTAAAGGCTACGTCAGTAGACACAGCGTGAACAAGGCTCGAGGTAGTTGACAAAAGCGTATAACATTAAATGCAAAGCTGTACGGAACACGCAAAGCATTAAATGCATTCAACGGTCATCTTCTCAACGCCTATAAATATGAAGTTCTGATGAGAAGCAAGGTTAACGATTTTCGCACCAATACAATTCAAATTAACTTGCTGAAACTCTGTTCAAATCAAAACTCAGAATCTTCATCTTCATCAAAGCTCACTACATTGCTGTTGTAATATCTTAGTGAGATTAAGCTTAAATTGTAAGAGAAATATCACAGTTGTGATTATCGCTTTTAAGAAGCATTTGTAAACTCTTGAATAGATTACATTAAGTTGTAAGGAACTAGAGTGATCAGTTGATCAGTATACTCTAGGAAGTCTTAGCAGTTAGCTGAGCAGGAAGTCTTAGCAGTTAGCTGAGCAGGAAGTCTTGGCAGTTGGCTGAGCAGGAAGTCTTGGCAGTTGGCTGAGCAGAAAGTCTTAGGAGTGAACTAAGCCTAGAGTGATCGTGTTGATCAGTAGACTCTAGAAAAGTCTTAGGAGTGAACTAAGCAGTTGTTCCTGGAGTGATCAGGTTGTGATCAGAAGACTCTGGAAGACTTAGTTGCGGCTAAGTGGAAAACCATTGTAATCCGTGCGATTAGTGGATTAAATCCTCAGTTGAGGTAAATCATCTCTGCGGGGGTGGACTGGAGTAGCTTCGTTAACAGCGAACCAGGATAAAAATAATTGTGCATTTTATTTTTATCGCTCAAGATTTTAAGTCACACTTATTCAATCCCCCCCTTTCTAAGTGTTTTTCTATCCTTCAGTTACAACCCTTAAAAGTCCTAATTGAAGTAGGGTTTATTTCGAAAACGCACTCCAATGAGATAGTGTTTACTGACTCTCAATGAAGCGTAACACATGTATGTTGGTATTGTATGCCCGCTTTGCATTCCATTCACAAGAGGTTGTAACCTCATTTCATAAAAAGTTTTAAACTTCAAGACTATCATAGGCTTTGTATTAGAATTGTCATTCTTAGAATTAACATTCTTTTGCATACAAAACATTTGCTTAAACATCAAGGAAGTTTCCATGATGAGAATCCATAAAGAGTTTGATCATGTCAAAGTAAAAGAGACTTGAGAATTCCGTAAAGTAAAAAGCTATCACTTCAGAGATCAAAGCAAGTTGGTTGAATACTCCGTTGGGCAGGAGCAGTGGATACTCTATTTGTTTGATTACCCTAAAAGTTTTGAATACTCTTCTGAGTATGGTAAAGTTACTTCCATGATTTGTGGGATCTTAAGGGAAGTAAACTTAAGGAGTCTGATAAGATGAATATAATCAGGGGCAATCACGACAAGGAATCTCTCTCGTGAGTTCAGCCTATCTGGGGAAATTAATTCGAGGTTTAACCTCTCAAATTCAACCAATCAGGGGCAATCAAGTCGAAGTGTGATCTCTCCAATTCACTTAATCTGGGGCAATCCAATCGAGGAATCTCTCTCAAAATCCAGTCAACCTGGGGCACAATCTTTTGGGAATCATCATTCACTTGTAATGTGACCATCACATAATGAAGAAGTATCATAATGATTCCCCAGCAAGTTACTCTACCCCAAACATAGGAGTTTATTTCTCCTGAGACTTTATTCCTCCCCAAGCACAGGAGTTTATTTCTCCTGAGATTTTGTTCCATTTTTCAAGCATAGGAGTTTATTTCTCCTCGAGTTGTCCCAATCCTCCCAACAAGGGTTCCTCATCAATATTTCTCATCCCCAACATGGTGAATTGAGGGAATCTCCTCAAGCTAAAAATTCTTCGAGCTATGGCACATGGTGAGAAGTCAAAATTTTCTTCAAGTCAACAATCAGAAGTGTATCCCGCAAGTCAAAGTCCAATGTTTATTGGCACCCCCACAGAATTCTTAACACTAAGGGGATTCTCCCTGGTGTTTACCTCTCCCGAGGTCAAAGATGAAATTCAATGGAATACTCCCCGAAGGGACCCCAATGATTTTGCTTCTCTATCACACTATTGCCTTTATTTGGCGCCTTGCATACAGTAATCATTGCATTCACATTGCATCTACAAAAATGCGTAGCATTTCCATGAAAATGGAGCATTACGCTAAAGAAAAATTCAAACATGCATCAATGCATAAGCCAGTTTGTGTACGCTCCAAGGGCACAATATAATATATCCCCAGAAGAAGTCTCATTTTCTCTCTCCAGTGTGGATTGAATACAAAGTCTTTCTTCATCAAGATCATTGTTTCATTGGTTATTTCCCATTTGCAGAGATCAATCATTTGGATAAACCATACTTTGTGTGTGGCAATTCAAGTGATTGTCACTTTTGTAGAATTACACCCGCCTTTGGCCTGGGGGATCCATGTAATTCTTATGCTTCGCAAGCGTCAATGTTTCCTTGCAAATACAGTGTTTGATAACATCCCCAATAGAGTCTAGCCATTGCTGGTCTTCTTCGGTCAAGTCCAATGATTATTGGCATCCCTTTCAAGTCCCGTGGTTATGGGCATCCTTCGGTCAGGTCTAATATTGTTTAGTTCTCCCCGTTCAAGTCCGGTGGTTATCGGCATACCCCTTCAGATCTAATGAGATTCCAACCATCGAGTTGTGAGTCCCTTGTTTTCCGACCTAGAGTCGTGAGTTTCCGACCTTTTGTCGTGAAGATTCCAACCGTCGAGTTGTGAGTCCTTTGTTTTCCGACCTCGAGTCGTGAGTTTCTGACTTTTCGTCATGAAGATTCCAGCCATCGAGTTGTGAGTCCTTTGTTTTCCGACCTCGAGTCGTGAGTTTCCGACTTTTTGTCGTGAAGATTCCAACCGTCGAGTTATGAGTCCTTTGTTGTCCAACCGTTGATTTGAGAGTTCTGAGATTCCAACCGTTGAGTTGTGAGTTTTGGGGTTTCCGACCTCGAGTCGTGAGTCTTTCAATCTTTGAGTTGTGAGTTCTGAGTTTCCGACTTTTAGTCATAAGTGTCCAAACCCTCGAGTTGTGGACGTTTGTCATATACTCCCCAAAAAGTTTCATGGCAAACCAATCTCTTGCACTTGCCTGTTGCAAATAGGCATTACAATGCTTCTTCTTTCCTTTGAGGAAATCCTACGGGAATATCATACAGTTACTTGTTGAAGCTTGTTAAGCGGAGGCATCCAAAAGAAAAAGAATAATACAAACATCCGTCACCTGGAGCGCAAATTTTCTGGTACTTTGGTATTTAATCTTCTTCTACCTTGAATGTTCGAAAGGCTAACGCCAATCTCACCTTCAGGTTTAAGATGATTAAATAGGGGCAGCTGTTGCACCCCAAAATTTGCCCACATATTTATTTCTAATTGGCTTAAGCTTCTCATTTCATCTGCATACCTTCATTAGAGCATTAACAAATTCATGCATCATTAATCAATAAATTTGGCTTGGGATCGAGGATCTTGGAAGCTAGGGTTCTTGTATTGTCGTTCATGATGGACTTCTTTCTCCTAAAGCTACAAGGTTTTTCTCTATGAAGACTCATCAAGGGCAAGAGGACTATGGTTCTTATGCGCAGTGGCTACAATCGTTAATACAACTGAGATTCAGTGGTTTTCAGGTTGAGGTGTTCTTATGCGCTCCAATTCTTATCTTCCTCAGGAATTCCTCAAAGAATTGTTGTTATGTCGGATTGAAGTACAATGCATGTCATGGTGTGAGAATTAGACTTGTGGGTTCATTGTGTTCAAGGCGCCACTATACGTAATTGGTTGGTGGTTTGGTTTGAATTGAGGGATCGGGATTGAATTAAGGTCACGATGATTTGAGGATGAATTTTATGATTTAATTGACCTTATTATTCGAATTTGGTTCAAGGCATCTTGTTCATTGAGAATTTAATTTGAGCTAAGATACTAGATACATGATACGAGAAATAAGGTTGTGGATTGCTTGTGATCAAAGTTTTATCAATTCTCTCATTGATTTGTTGATTGTGATGCAAAGGGAATCGTGTTGGAGGTTGAATTCAGGTTTGCTATGCAAAGATTTGAAATGGAAATACAAAGTCATTTAAGGTTTTTCATTGAATTCATTCATCAAGTCAAGATAATCCACCCAAAGTTTCATCCATGGGTTGTACTCAAAACCAAGTACATACATTCATTCATCATTTCCATGTTTATATCAAAATTTCATACAAAATTCATTACCAAAAATCATTACACATTTCATGTCCCAAATCCAGTCCATTACAAAATTCATATACTACATGAAAGAAAAAATAAAAAAGGAAACAAGTTTCAAGACATAAAACTATGCTGCCGAAACCTATAAGTTCTATGGTTCGTCACTTTGGCTCAGTACATCCAATTATCATGCTTCAGAGCCGGCCAATGAGATTTGTAATGGTATTCTTTCTCGACCTTCTACTGTAGAACCAAGTCCGAACATGCACCTGTTCAGAACAGAAGATTAGAACGAAAACCGGTTCCTACACAAAACGCAACAGCATTACACCAGAAAAATTGAGAAGAAAGCAGCAACAAAAAATCAGAAGGACCGTAACGGTTAACACCGCATACCATATTCAATTCAGTTCCGATTTGTGTTATCCCAAGGCAGCCCCACACTTCCATTCATAACAGTAATAACAGAATTCAACCCCTATTTCCAAATAACTAACCATATTCCTATTTCAGCCCCTAACAATTTCTAACTCCCTAATTTTAACAACCTAACTGATTCCAGTCCTGTTATAACTAACTTCCCATAGCTCTATAACCAAGGAACAGAAAAAACAGAAATCCAAACCAACTTTCTAACCGCATAACAGAATCCAAACCATCTCCTAACTAACATAACTAACCTTTCTATCCTATAACCTTCACTAACCAACTAACTGTCAGTATAACAGAACCTTCCCACAAATAACTAACTACCAAAATCAGCTTATAACTATCTCATTCACACTGTAACTAACTCTCCTAACAGTTGTAACAAACCTTTAACTACCTTTCAACCATTTTCTAACCACCAAAAAAACAGTTTTGTAACTAATTCTTCTAACTGCATATGACAAACTCAGTTTCATAACAGTCTCTTAACATCTCATTCCCAACAGAACCTATAACTGACTTCAGCAACTGATAACAGAGGGAGAAGAAGGAGAATTTGAGAGATAATCGGAAGAACTCACCATATAACAGATCTTCTTCATATCTTCATCACTTTAACCTCATGATTCTTCATCATCATCCTCTCACTCTCTGAATTCAACCACCACAAACAACTCTTCATCAATTCTCCATCAAAAAACTCCAGAAAATCCATATTCTTGAATCTTCACCATCTTCAATCTCAGTTCATCATCACCTTCATCAACAACACATCTGGATCTTCATTCATCCACCACCATAACTTTCTGAACCTTCTTCTTCGACCTCCATTCAACCTTCAATCTTTGGATTCGCTTCACGATAACTCAGAAAAGCATTCATCAAATCACTGATAACGCACCTTCAACCTCAAGATCCTCGGTCACCAACCTACAGCAAATCTGCAATAACCACCTTCATCGCCACGCATCGCAATCCAATACGCAACATCATCTTCGCCGGTAACAACGATCGCCGGTGGCGAGCGTCTAAAACAAAATTCACCGCGAAGTGAGACGGAGAGTGAGAGGCGGAGGTTTACATTGGAGATAAAGGCTTGATTCGAAGGTGACGGTGGCCGGGGATTTGCTCGTCGTCGGAGAATGTTGAGATCTCCATTTGCACCGTCGAAATTGAAGGTGAAGGAGAGGATTCGCCGCCGTCGAGAGAGATAGAGGAGAGGTGAGTTTCCAAGAACCCTAATCCCTTTCTATTATTCAATTATTTTTAATTCAATTTTCTTCTTTTTTTTTAATTAGAATTTGAGTAAAAAAAACTGGATGCTGAAAAAGTCTTGGATTGGAACAAGCTCTTGGGCCATGAGAATGCTGTTTGGCCCATGTCACGTTTGTGCTATATAAAATTGAACAAAAACAACACTTTGGGCCAATACTGTGCTGGGCTACACCCCCTGTTTTCAGGCTCTCACCCCTGTTTCCATGTTTTCCTTTTTAGATGTAGATTTTTGACATAATCTTTGTTCTATTTTTTAGGTAATAAAGAGTTCCCTTAGCAACATAAAAAAGGAATAAAAACATGTAGATATTTTGACATTTTTCGGTTCTAGTTGTGTTGATAAAAATTGGCATAAAAAACAATAAAAATACTAGTTTAGACTCATTAGAATTTAGGTTCTTTAAGTGCAATTTAGACTTGAGATAGAATTCTCTTAACACCAATAAAACTCATAAAAATAATAGTATTTTTAGACTAATTTTGTATTGATGTTTGAATTGCTCCTCTTATTTTTTGTATCATTCTCAAGTTTTTGGTATGATTTTGTTATGTGATTTTTGGCCAGACCTTGAGCCTATTTTGTCAATACAATTTGTATGCTCCCTTAGTTTAGAATTTAGTCACCATGTTAACATTAGACTTAGAATAACATTAGATTAGAGAATAGGTTAGTGCCCCTCTTTCATTTCTTTTTCTTCTTCAACTCTAAAATACTTAATAAAAAAAAACCTGACAAAGATCATGCTGTGACTTTTCTGATGTGTAGTGAGAAAGAAATGATTGGGGTGTAGGCCCCGATGTACGTTCTTTCTCACATAGTAGAAAAGAAATGATTGGGGTGTAGGCCCCGATGTACGTTCTTTTCTACTAAACGGAAAAGAAATGATTGGAATGTAGATTTCGATGTATTTCTTATCCGTTATTTAGAGAATCGATTGTGGTGTAGACCTCGATGTGCATTCTCTAAATAGTCAAAAACAAAACTCTTTTTCTTGGTGTGATCTAAGTCGCAAAGTAAATCTCCCTTAAAAAATACTCAACCAGAAAACATTCAAAATGATTAATAAAGGCTTTGACTTAAAACAGAGTAAGGAAGCGATGCGAAGCCCTGTAGTGGGTTTTGTCATCATGGAATTACAATAAAAGACACAAACCCAAGTTCATTTTCTTTTGCCTCGTTAGGCGCTTAAGAACAAGTTAAGTCCTTTCCAAAATTAGGCGTATAAGTCTCCAAAGGTCGAGCATCGTGGATCGCGACATTAACCTCTGTTCAAACTAAAAAACACAAAACAAATGGAAACTATGGAGCCGAACTACGGTCGCTCTGATTCCTTGTAAGGGATACGTAGGCATTGGGTCGCGGGGCCTAAGCGAGCACACTTGTAAATAATTCCTTCTTTTCCCCGTATTTCTTTTGCATTCATTCGCATTTAGGTTTAGACATAGATACACCCTTTAGATAGAAACAAACATAGGTGGATACCATCGAGTACGATGGGCGTGAGGGGTGCTAGCACCTTCCCCTTGCGTAACCGACTCCCGTACCCCGTTCTCTGGTCGAAAGACCTTGTTTTATCCTGAGTTAGGTTTCTGATATTCCTTTCCCTTATGGGATGAATATATTAGTGGCGACTCTGATTCCCATTTTTCGCGGTAGCGACAGGGGTGCTAGTACCTTCCCCTTGCGTAACCGACTCCGTACCCTATCTCTGGTCGAAAGACCCTTTTTTTATCCTTTCTTTATTCTAGGTTTTCTGATATTCCTTTCCCTCTTTGGGATAAATATATTAGTGGCGACTCTGTTTATTTTCGCGAGCGTGCCACAGCTGGCGACTCTGCTGGGGATGTGATAGACCTGTGCTGGTCCATTCTTAGCGAGTCGATCCTAGCTTGTGTTTGTTTTCTTTTCTTTGGGTGTTTATTTATTGCTTTATTGCTTTATTACTTTATTGCTTTATTGCTTTATTTCTTTATGCGTCGCATTTTATTTTCATATACTATGATTATTATTCTGCTGTCTGTTGGGATGGGATGTTACTGATTTGAGGTAAAAGGCCCAATGCCCAGGCCAGAGTGATACTTAGGCTACCTAGGATAGAGTGGATAGTCATGACGCCAACAGAATGTCAGGTTCTGTTGATTGCGATCCTGAGACCCACGACCAGTTGAGGTTCAAATGGGATACCATTGTTGGCATGTATTTGCAACAATGATGGTGTTTCAGGAGAACTGTTAACGCTGGAGACCTTTTGACCTACCTTGTGCTAGATCACACCTGTGAGATGGGTTGGGAAATTTTGTTTTGCAGGAAAACATGCCTCCATCCCACCCTATGCCCATTCAGACTATCTATCATAATCAACGCGAACCTCTGAATCTGGAGGGTTCGACCTTATGTGACTTATGCAAAGGTTATCTATCCTGAATCAACGTCGAACCTCTGAATTTGGAGGATTCGACCATCTTTGACTTATACAGAAGTTCTACAAAGTTATCTATCAGAATCAACGTCGAACCTCTGAATCTGGAGGGTTCAACCATCTCTGGCTTATGCACCGCCTATTTATCAAGAAAGCAACGTCGAACCTCTGAATCTGGAGGATTCGACCATATCTTATTGACCATGAGAAGTTATTATCACAAGAGGCCTTGAGCCTTGATCCTGATTTATGATACATTTGCATCTTCATTAACATTTTTGCATTCATGCATGTGCATCCATGGTTACCAAGACTCTTACCACTCTTCCTCTCCATCAGATCAGTCAAGACGATTCCTCCACACCGATATCTGACAAGAGCTCACAGACAAAGAATCATGGGGAATTACAGACAAGATCAAGCTATTATCAAACAAACCCATGGGGCACCTTCCACCAAAGGAGCCTAAGGACTTTATGTTTGTCAGAGAACATTTCATTTGCATCAGAATAAGGCCAATCTTGCCATTGTTTAGATTTCTCAAGCACTTTCAATTGTATTACTTTTGTTGTTATCAAGTACTTCTCATTGTAAGAAACTCATTCTGTTTAAATAAATAAAGATAATGCAATATACATGTTTTTCTCAAATCATTTCATCTTTGTCATTATGTTCGTTGATACTTCATTCGTTTGTCTTAAGCAACTGAAAAAGGAGAATGATGAAAAATCAAAAACACATGAACTACTAATTGTATGCTTTTGGAACAAAGATCCTGCTGACGATGTACAGGCATTGTTTCAATTCCTAAACACCGGAGTTATAAGGGAGTGAAACCTTCGTCAACCCCTTTGAGCCTAAGGAGTAGTAGTTTCTTTTCAAAAATACAAAACCCTCAATCTTAACCAGGGGCAGGGTAGTCTTCAGTTAGTACGACCGAGCGCTCATCTTTCAGGTATTCCATCAACGGATCAATCATATCTCACGACAAAAGAAGAAGAGCACAATCCCCAATGGATGTCTCTCATTTAGTGGGAAGAAGGCAGTCACAACCTTTTCGTCAAGTCAATCAACAAAGTCATACAACTTGTTCCCGAACGAAAAAAAAAAGAGAATGAAAAGAAAGTTATGAATCATGATAAAAAAAAAAACAATAGCCCGCTAAGTCAAAAGAAAAAAAGAAAAAAGCTTTGAAGCAATTGACTTAGGCAAAAATTAGGGCATATCCCGCTGGACAACGAAAATCAAAAGAAACTTTTGTCCAGGCAAAAGTTAGGGAAAGCAAAAGGCAAATGTAAAATAAAAATCCTCCGAGGGACAAGTTGTTATGACCATCAACGAAAGCATCAAAGGGTGGCTGCCACCTCCATCAAAGTCACAAAGGATCCTCATCCATCACAATCCTTCCTGAAGGACGAACACTCGTGTTGAACTAACTGAACGTAGGACTGGAGAACATCACGAAGAAGGGGTGGGTTAAGTAGAATTTGAGCCTTTATCCTTTGTTTCTCAAACCGTGAACCCGACCACGTTACAACCCTCAAAAGTCCTAATTGAAGCAGGGTTCGTTCCGAAAGCATACAAACTGTAAAATCATGTCAAACTGACTCCTAATGTTGCTGTGTCATTTATGTTAGTATCAGTACAGCATTTCGACAAATAAAAACTTTTCTTTGAGATTAACATGTGCATTGCATTCTCATTATCTTTTTCAAAACAGAATTGTCTCTAACCAGAAAGTAAGTACTTGATACCAAGGAAAGTTCAACATTGAAATTCCATCAAGTAATCTTACAAAGGCAAAGGTTGGCCATCCACTGAGCAAGTACCTGAAGTATCCATTTGGTGGAAGAGTTCCTCTCAATCTGGGGCATTCATTCTATGATCAACACTGGAGCAGACCATCGCAAATCTCCATGATTCAAGCATTATCAAAGTTCTATCTCAAAAGATCATACAAGCTGGGGCAAGCTTGTAATAATTCATCTCTTCATCTTCAATCAAGTGTTAGATATCGAGATAGGTGTCGAGGAGTCAAGCCCAACACCTTCACAAGTTCTATCCTTCAAGAAATAACCTTTCCGCAAGGGCATCCTCCATCAACTCCTTGTATCTTGGAAACAATCATCCATTCATAATCACACATGCATCATGCATATCATTGCATTCTCATTGGCATCTCTCCCAATAATCCAATCATCAATAAAGCAGGGGCATCCACACCACCTTGATTCTCAAACAGAGTGTCAGAACTCCACCTAGTCTATTCCCCGCACAAAGCAGAAACCCTGATCAATCAACACACTGCATATAGAAATCATTGCATTGCATATCTAGAAGTGCATAAAATAAATCAAACATTTGCATGTGAAGCATAAGCCAAGTTACTCATCAGATGGGGTCCCTACAAGCATTCAATTAATAATCCACTGGTTCACTCAGAGTTACCATTGTGGTGTCATCTTCCAAAGTTAATCATGTTCGTCTTTCTTCAACCCAGAGTTGATGTTCTTATGCTCAACCCAGAGTTGACTCTCCTTTCATCTTTTAACCCCGAGTTAATTATATTTTCCCACTCTACCCAGAGTTGACGGTTCTCTTTTATCTTTCCCACTCAACCCAGAGTTGACGGTTATCCTTTTCAATCCAGAGTTGATATTTTACTTCTTAACCCAGAGTTGACGGTTATCTTTTCTCTTTCCCACTCAACCCAGAGTTGACGGTTATCTTTTGTCCTTTTCCCTCTCAACCCAGAGTTGACGGATATTTCCTCATTGATTCTCTTTCCCACTCAACCCAGAGTTGACGGTTATCTTGTTTTCTTTCCCACTCAACCCAGAGTTGACGGTTACCCTTTTTTTCAACCCAGAGTTGACGGTTATCCTTTGTCTTTCCCACTCGACTCAGAGTTGACGGTTATCTTTTATTCAATCCAGAATTGATTTCTTCTTTTCCCTCTCAACCCAGAGTTGACGGTTATCTTTTATTCAACCCAGAGTTAACCCTTTCCTTTTCCCACTCAACCCAGAGTTGACGGTTATCTCTTATTCAACCCAGAGTTGACGGTTACCTTCTTTCTTTCCCACTCAACCCAAAGTTGACGATATCTCTTATTTTCTCCTCCCACTCAACCCAGAGTTGACGGTTATTTCTAATTGTTCATCCTTCCCCTTTCAACCCATAGTTATTATCCAATTCCCTGTTCAACCCAGAGTTGATTTTCTTGCTTTCCTTTTTCAACCCAGAGTTGATGTCTATTTCGTTTCTAACCCAGAGTTAATTTGTTCAATCCAGAGTTGATACAATCTTCCTCAGTGGAGTTGACACCATATCTTCCTCAGTGGATCCCATTTCTTCAGGCAAATTTTCAGGTTCTCTTGGTATTTAATCTTCTTCTACCTTGAATGTTCGAAAGGCTAGCGCCAATATCACTTTCAGGTTCAAGATGATTAAATAGGGGCAGCTGTTGCACCCCAAAATTTGCCCATCTAATTTTATTTATAACTGGCTTATAATTCTCGTACCATCTGCATACCATCCATTAGATTATCTAACTAATGCATCATTAATCAATAGCTTGGCAAGGGATTAAGGATCATTGACATTAGGTTTTCTAATCTCTTATATTGAGCTTTATGACATTTCAAGTAAGGATCAAGAACCAGGGTTTATTTCCTTATGATTGCATTCATCAAAGTTTTTATTGAGATCAACTGGATGAGGTTTACTTCACTATTCATTTATTAATCAAGGGGATATTTCTTATGGAACTGGGATATAATTATTTGGTTCACTATTTGAGTTATAAATTACGGTACAATATTCATTTGGATAAAAATGTTAATTTATGACAAGCCTCTTGAGATTGAGTTTCTTATGTCGCTTGCTTAAGGAACGATTCATTTTGAATCATAGTTTGGAAAAGGAATTATTCAAATTTTATCTGAATGTGAAGAGAAAAGCTTAAATTATATTTCAAGCTCAAAAATATTCATGAAGTTTATACAAGCAACATTACACAAAGAATCCAAGGATCAAATGCCTGTTCTCAAGTACCTAACTATGCATTTATTTAAAGGTCCATCTATGAATCACAAGTCAACACATTCAAGGAGTATTCAACTATAAAGTGAAATTACATGAAAAAGAGAAAGTACAGAAAATTATTATTACAAATTTGTAACCATTGGCCTTTTGACTTTCTATTCACTAAATCCTATTCTTCACAATCATTACAATAACCCCGAGCTCCAATTAAAAGAAACTGTCACCACTTCAATCCTCCTGCCCTTGTTTCTTTAAGCCCATGCTCTCCCAAAACCTCCATCCGCACCACACAAACTTGCTGCACCAAATCTGACCTGCAAATAATACCACACAGAGTCCAATTAATTTATGCAGTTCAGGATCAAAACTAATTTCACAATGATAATAATATCCTATTCCTACTGCAGCCCTAACCTATCCTAACAATTCATAACAACCTTTCAATCATCACATAACCAAGTCATAACAGAAAACTAACAGAATCTTAACCACATTCCTAACTAACTTTCAGTTGCATAACAAACTTATAACTACCTAACAGCAACTAACACTAAGAGAAGGAGAATTATAACAGAAGTATCAGAACTGACCTTCAACCATATATAACCGATACTCTTCACTCTGCAGAAGCTCCTCCATTCACTCGCCATTTCCACACTCTCTCCACCATTTCCACTCCTTCCCTTCACCATAATCATCCTCCATCATTCTCATCTTCATACCTCAGCCTTCATTCATCACAACCTCACACCTCTTCCTTTTCACCAAACCACCTTCATTCATCTTCACGACTCTCATCGACCACCATCTTCAATTCTCTCTTCCTCCATCATCATCTACCCTCACCAATCCACAACCATAATCTTCAATCCACATTGAAAATCACGAAGAACTCAGAAAAGAGATCTAAATCTGCAGAGCAAATCACAAACAGAAAAAAGGAGTCATCTCTTCATAATAATCTTCATCGACTTGTTACGGAATTCTGAACAACAACGTTTCTGCATCATCAACAATCTTCATCCACGTGAAGAATCAAGAAGAGCAGCATCGTTTTCGTATCACGCTTCAATTTCATCATCTCGGAACCTCTCAACAACATTCAACACCTTCGCATCGAACCTTCATCATCTTCATATGCGATCAGTTGCGCAACACAATCGCACCTTCAATCTTCGACTTCACGCATCAATCATCTTCAACCATCACGTTCATTCATCATCATCGCAACGTACCTTCGTCAACAACATCACTGCGAGCAACAGGAATTAAAACGAAGTTCAGATCGAAACGAAGGAACAAAAAAGAAGAAGAGACGAAATCGTAGAGGAACGTTTGAGAAGGATCGTGAATGGAGAAAGTGAAATACGACGGTGATTTGAATGCTCCGATCGGAGAAGGTTGAGGCCGAAAATAGAGAGATTTGAGAACGATTGAGAGAGGAGGCTGAGTGTGTCGTTCATTTGCGAAGATTAACGGCGGCGATTAAGTCTGGATCGGAGGCAGAGAAGGCGGTTCACCGCTGCAGCCGCGAGTAAAGAGGGAGAAGAGATTTTCGTTTGGGAAGCCAATGCGCCATAACGAGGTAAACCTAATTCCTCTTCTATTTTCCTTTTTTATTATTCATTTAATTAATTGTTTTTTATTAGTATTATTTTTAATTGATACAAAGTCTGATAATAAATCTGAAAACAATGGTACTGGGATCAAAGAACTAATCTCCATGGACCAACGACTTGCTACCCGCACCCCCTGGGCCCATGCTTCTTTTTGGTATAAAAATCTGTAACAATAATCACCATTCTGGGCCAACCACTGGGCCCTGCGCCCTGGCTCTTCACACACCTAATTTCGGTCCACACCCCCCTGTGTCCATTACTAGAATTTAAATGTTAATTAGACTTTTTATCATTTTTTTTAGTAATCAAAATGCTAACTTCTTCTATTGTTTTTTTTTAGACTTCGATACATAATCCTTGACATATAAAAATGTTCATAAAAAAATATTAGTTTGGGCTTGTATTTTAATTCTTTTGCTTGATTAGAATTCTTGTTCTTTGTCATATAAAAATCAATAAAAATAATAGTCCTTTAATTCACTTTTGGTACTATATTTTGCATCATTTGCTTCTATGTTTTGTACCATATTTCAAGTCATTCTTTTAGTCATTTTTACACTAATTCTTGTATCGTTATTTACTTGTATTTTTACTTGTAATTTCGATCTTCGCTTATGCTTATATTTTCATGCCGCTTTTTGCTCCTAACCATTAGGTAGAAACCATGACAACTTTAGGAATTAGAGGTTCCCATCATATTAGGCTAGTTTTCATCTTAGGCTAGTTTTGTTTCTTTTCCTTTTCAACTTTAAAACATTAACAAATGGAGATGCGAATCACATTAAGAAAGTGATAGAGAAATGAGTGGGATTCATTCCCTAATCTGTTTCTCAATCACTTAGTGGCATAGAAATGAGTGGGATCCATTCCCTAATCTGTTTCTCGGTCACTACTTAATGGGAGAGAAATGAGTGGGATTCATTCCCTAATCTGTTTCTCGAACATTAATTAATGGGATAGAAATGAGTGGGATTCATTCCCTAATCTGTTTCTTGAACATTACATAATGGGATAGAAGTGAGTGGGATTCATTCCCTAATCTGCTTCTCGATCATTATGCATTTTTATGTGATTCGAATCGCGAAGTAAATCCCCTTAAAAAACACTCAACCAAAAACATCTAAAACACTTAATAAAGGTTCAGACCTAATCAAAGTGATGAAGTGGTGCGGAACCTTGTATTGGGTTTTGTTCATCATGGACTTACACCATAAAAAACACAAACCAAGTTTCTCTCTTCTTTATCTCGCCTCCGAGGCATTCTTTCTCTTGCCTTCAGGGCATTCTTTCTCCTAATCGGACACGTTATTTCCGCTCCATTCCCAGCTTAAGACTCCAGAGGTCGAGCAGCGGAGTGCGAATGTAACTGTTCAACTAAAAAACACAAAAACAAACAAAAACTAAAGAGCCGAACTACGGCGCTCTAATTCCTGAAAAGGATACGTAGGCATTAGGTCGCGGGGCCTAAGCGAGCACAACTATTTATAATCCTTATTTTCCCCGTATTTCTTTTCTTTCACTTGCATGCATTCCCTTAGTAATTAAGCCTTAGATTTATACACCCTTTAGATAGCAACAAACATAGGTGGATACCATCGGGTACGATGGACGTGAGGGGTGCTAGTACCTTCCCCTTGCGTAACCGACTCCCGTACCCTATCTCTGGTCGAAAGACCCTTTTTTTATCCTTTCTTTATTCTAGGTTTTCTGATATTCCTTTCCCTCTTTGGGATAAATATATTAGTGGCGACTCTGTTTATTTTCGCGAGCGTGCCACAAACACCACAACAAACTTATCAAAATAAGGATGATAAATCCTATTCATATATTCCATAAAAACACCCGGTGTGTTAGTAACTCCAAATGGCATCACTGTATACTCGTAATGACCATACCTCGTTCTAAACGCAGTCTTCTGAATATCGTTCGTCTTCACACGAATCTGATGATACCCAGACCTCAGATCAATTTTTCTAAATACACATGCTCAAACTAGTTGATCCATTAAATCATCAATCCTCGGAAATGGATACCGATTCTTGATAGTAACCTTGTTCAGCTGTCTATAATCCACACATAACCTCATAAATCCTTCTTTCTTCTTCACCATAACACTGGTGCACCCCACGGTGACACACTAGGACGAATAAATTCCTTCTCAAGTAACTCTTTTAATTGACTCTTCAATTCAGTCAACTCTGATGCCGACATACGATAAGGTGCCATCGACACAGGACTAGTTCTAGGAATCAATTCAATGGCAAGTTCAACTTGTCTCTCAGGTGGCAACTCTCTAACATCTTCTAGAAAAACTTCTGGAAAGTCACGTACCACTGGTAGTTCACTACTCACCGCTTTTCCCTTTCCTTCCATTGATGCAAATAATATGAACAAGGCACCCCATCTTTAACCGCTTCATTCAAATGCTTAGTAATCATCACCAAATCCTCAAAACTACTATCTCCAAGAAAGATCACTGTCTTCGCAAAACAATTAATATGAACTCGGTTGAATTCCAACCAGTTCATTCCCAGAATAATGTTAAGTTGTTCTAGCGGAAGGCACACTAAGTCCATTCAAAACTCCCTACCAAAAATATCAATCGGACAATTCAAGCAAGCAGACGAAGTAGTCACTAAACCCGACGTAGGAGTGTCAATAACCATACTACCATTAATATCAGATAGTTCAAAATTCAATCTTTTAGCAGAATCCAACAAAATACACAAATGAGTTGCTCCATTATCTATAATTGCAATTAAAGGCGTACCATGGATAAAACACGTACCTTTAATCAATCGATCCTCAGGAGTAGTCTCTGACCCAGACAAAGTAAAAACCTTTCCACCAGATTGGTTCTTCTTTGGTTTCATGCACTACGGACTGATATGGCCTTCTTCGCCACAGTTGTAGCAAGTCACGGTCTTCATCCTACAATCAGAAGCAATATGACCCGCCTTACCACACTTGAAGCACTTCTTTTATCCACCCTTGCACTCATTCCTTCTATGTCCAGTCTCACCACAGTTGTATCACCTAACGGGAGCAATAGAATCTCCCCCACTAGGCCTTTTCCAATCACCAGCTTTTGGATTTCCTCTACCATATGGCTTACCTATATCCATAGGCTTCTTACCTATTTTGTCAACCAACTCGCGAGAGTGAGATGACTTCAGCTTAATGTTATCCTCTTCATAGATCCTACTACAATCCACCAAGTCAGCAAATCGGCGAATCCTCTGATACCTGATACCTTGCTTGATCTCATCAGGAAGGCCATTCTCAAACTTGATACACTTTGAGAATTTACTTGCCTCGTCATTATTGTAGTGGGTGTAGTACTTCGCCAGCTCGACAAACTTGGAAGCATATTCCGACACCATCATGTTACTTTGCGTCAGCTCTTAAAATTCCATTTCTTTCTTTCCCCGAACATCTTTAGGAAAGCACCTGATCAGTCACCATTTCTATTAAGTTATGTCTTTCATCCGACACAAATTCATCATCTCGGTAACACATTCGGTTGTTTTATTGCTTTTTAAGTTAAGTTTATCATATTTATTCATTTATAGTATTGCATTGCATTTGGTTTAAAGTATGTCAAAAGATCCTGTTTATGCCTTTGTTTGGTAGTGTTAGTGTTGTAGGTTGATGCGTGTGATCAGAGCAACTAATGACAGGACTTGAGGGACTCCGGAAGGCTGAAAGAGGGGAATTGTTGAAAAATCAAGAGATCAACACGGGCACCCGTGTACATCAACACGGCCCATGTTGAAAGCTTCAGGAAAGGAGTGAACGAGCACAAGTTAGTGAATCAACACGGGCACCCGTGTTAATCAACACGGCCCGTGTTGATAGGTCTGCGCAGAATTTCAACCTTACGTCAGTCAGTGAATCAACACAGGCACCCGTGTTAATCAACACGGCCCGTGTAGATGGATGCGGACAGAAACTTCACTTTTTGATCTGTTTTACTCTGTATTGTATTAAGGGTACTTTGGACTTTTTGCTGACATTGAGAATGATACTGAAGCTACTTAAATGAAGTTTGTGTAAGGAAAAAGGGACTTTTGACAGATTAGAGAAAAGAATACAAGAGAATATTAGAGAGAGCAAGGGTTTGGGAGAGAAGAATATCTTCATGAACGGAAGCAATTGAATATTAAATCTCCTCCAATTTCTTGTAATGTCTTTATTCATTATTGTGTTTTCTTTGAATATTATGAGTAGCTAAATCCCCCAATGCTAGGGGGTGTCCCTGATTAACATTTGTGATGATTTTGAATTCCATATTTCAATAACATATTTCTCTTTCACGTTCAATTTAATGGTATAAGGTTTTTAACGCTTTCCTCGTCGGACCAACTGAATTGATTGATGACTGACAATTAGGATGGACCTCCATTGTTAGGGTTTTTATACCATTATACTATAGTAGATATCACCTAGGACTAGGGATACCCTATAGTAACCGGAACATTCTTGATAATAATAATGCTTGAATTCATCACTAATATCAAAGGACTTTGGGATTAGGATTGAATGTTCATAGGTTTGCCCACTAAGGACTTAGGAGCAAACACCCTTAAGAACTGGTAATTGATAAGTTGAATTTTGTTATGAAACAAAGGTTCAGAATTGTTACATGTTAATGCACACACCTACCCTGGCATGTTACTCATCTTTGGTCGAATACATCTATTACTTTTATTTGTAGTTAAATTTATAATTCCTAATAAAAAACCCCCAAGGCTTTTTGTTTAATTGAATTAAAACATAACTCTGTATTGGTATGCAGTCCTTGAGATCGATACTTAGGGATTTCCTATTATTACTACATTGGCAAATTAGTACACTTGCTAATTTACCGATCAAGTTTTTGGCGCCGTTGTCGGGGACTGCCGAAGATTATAAAGTTTTTAGATTTAATTCAATTAGAATTTTGTTGCTCTGCGACTAAAATTTTATTTTCTGCGAAAAAAAATTTATTTTATTTTTGTTCCTCATTCTAATAATTGTCTAATCTGTTTATGCGAGGTAAGGCCTCAGCAGAATTTCTTTTTGACGCAGAAATTGAAAGGACTTTGCATGCAAGGGGCAGACAAGTTCGTCAAGCTAAACTGGAATGAAGAAGTGATTACAGTTCATTCAAGTTCGGAATCTGAAAGTGAACCAGAAATTATGGGTGAAAATCCTCCTCCTCCTGAGAGGCTTCTCGGAGACTATGGTGCTAGAAACACACCGGGAGGCAGACTAACTATTGTCAACCAACCGGTGAACACTGCTAACTTTCAACTGCATCCGAGCACGATAAATCAGCTTGAAAGAAAACCTTTCACCAGAAAGGTTATTGAAGATGCAAACAAGCACCTACAGAGATTTATGACCATGAGTACAACTTTAAAGATTGAAGGTCATATAGAAGAGGCAAAGAAGCTGAGAATGTTCCCATTCACCTTGGCAGAAGAAGCAGAAGAATGGTTCTATTCCCTTCCAGCGGGCAGCATTACATCATGGGAAGAGATGGAAAAAACTTTCTTAAATGAGTATTTTCCTGCATCTGTATTTATAAGGAAGACTTATGACATCCTGAACTTCAAGCAGAAGGAGGGTGAACCCTTAGGAGATGCTTACAAAAGATTCAAAAGAGTTCTATTAGCATGTCCCACTCATAATATGGACAAGACTGAACAGATGCAAGTATTTGTCAATGGGCTCAGAATGAAAACAAAACAGTTGATTGATACAGTAGCTGGAGGCTCAACAAATTTCACAACAGTCTCCGGCATCATAAAAATCATTAAAGCAATAGCTGCAAATGAGCATTTGGAGCTGTATGACAGGTGTACTAGCAAACCAGAAGGAATCATTGATCTTAAGCTGGAAACTTCAAAAATTCGGGTTGAAGATGCTATAGCTGCAGAGGTAGAAAAGAGATTAAAGGCTATGAATATAGGTACTCAACAGGTTGCTCAAGTCCAACAAGCTCAACCTGTAATCTGTGAAATTTTTAATGGCCCTCACCAAACTGTGTGTTGTGTTGCTACTCCCAAGCAAATTGAAGAAATCAAATTCTTGAGGCAAAACAATCCGTATTCTAACACCTATAATCCAGGGTGGAAGAATCATCCCAACTTTGCTTGGAAAGATCAACAACAAAATCCTCAGAAGGCAGAGTGGGAAGTAGCTATTGAGAGATTGGCTGGACAATGCTCTCAGTTTCAAGAAGAGACCAAAAACAACCACAGGAACACCACAGCTTCAATCAAAAATCTAGAAGTTCAAGTGGGTCAAATAGCACAACATCTCACTCTACAGGCACAAGGAACCATTTCGAGTTCAACTGTGAAAAATCCGAAAGACCAAGAGAAGATTAATGCTGTTACTACAAGAAGTAAGAAAGTGGCAGAATCTGAAAAAGAAAAAGAGGAAATAGATGACCCCATGGTAATAGAGGTGGATTTAGAAATAAGAGAAAATCCAAAAGAGCCAGAAGTTGTGGTACCGCCGGGTAAACCATTTGAAGAAAAAAAATAAGAAAGCTGTTGAATCGATGATCAAACTACCTTTCCCTTCCAGAGTGACAAAGAAGGATTCAAAAGAGAAAGACTTTGAGAAGTTTACTGCCTTGTTCAAAAAGTTAGAGGTAAATCTACCCTTCTTCTAAGCACTTGAGCACATGCCCTTGTATAGGAAATTTATGAAGGAGGTAATGGCGAAAAAGAGATCACTGGGAGGAGAACCAAAAATTGAAACTGAGAACTGTGGTATAGTCTCGTCAGCAAGAAATATCCCAATCAAGAGGAAAGACCCTGGAGCAGTGGCGATACCATGCACAATCAAGAATATAATATTTAAAAAGGTACTCATCGATTCTGGTTCTAGTGTGAGTTTAATGCCACTATCTATTTTCAAAAAGCTTGAATTGGGAAAGATTAGTGAAAGTAAAACAAATTTAAGGTTCGCTGATCACACCATTAAGAAATCATATGGGGTAGCTGAAGATGTACTAATGGAGGTTGATAAGTTTGTATTCCCGGTTGACTTCCACATCATGGACATTCCGGAAGATGAAGAGACTCCTATCCTTCTTGGGAGACCATTTTTGTTGACAGGCCGCTGCAATTTCGACATTGAAAAAGGGACACTAACGCTGAAATCATTTGATGAAGAAGTAACCTTGAAGATGTTAGGAGTCAAGAAACACAAGGCGGTTGTAAATGATGAAACTTCTGATGGTATGACTGAAAGTGAGGAAAAGAACAAAAGGTCTAAACAGCTCCAAGAAAAAGTGTCGAGCATAGCCTCTCGGGTGGAACCAACGCATATAGCCATCAAATGTTCTAAGAAAAAGAAAGATGAAAAGAAGAATGTGGGAAGTGAATTGAAGAGAAAAGTTATCCATGCTTTTCATCTTCATGAGTTCGTGGTTGCGGAAGTGAAAAGAACCAAGGTGTGGAAGAGGAAATACCCTCCATAATAAAGGATAATGACCGTTGAGCCATGCGATGTTAAACGAAGTGCTTCGTGGGAGGCAACCCACAGTTTTAATAATTAATATCTCTGTTTGTTTGTTTTATTTTCAAGTAATAAAAGAGGGCGTCTCTATTGAAAGCTTGAAAGCGACAGCTGGAGTTGATGCACCCTATGTGAGTCCTTTCCGCAGTTGGGCTAAAACATTGAGGTCAATGTTTAGTTCAAGTGTGGGGGAGTTTTCTTGCATTGCTCTTGTTTTTGTGTTTATTTTTTTTTAGCATTACTATTCGTTTTCTGGGGTACCATTGTGTTACAGAGTGACAGATAGTTGTTGGATGAACCCGAGATTGATAGCTAGTGGATGAAAGATACTCCCCATACTTGATCTCCCGAGGAACCTCGGAAGTTGATGCAGCCATGAAATGATAAAATTAAAGGTTGGATGCGATTTGGTAACACCGGACCAAAATGGTTGTATGGTATACCAGAGTCGGAAAAGAAACCACATGACACGAGGAGGCTTCAGAGCTTGTAAGCATAACCAACATGGTAAGAGTACAAAGGCCAAACACTAAAATATCATCATGAGAGTTTAGTCAAGTATGACCTTATCACTCTGATTTTGCGTATGTTCTTTTTACACAGCACAACATGAGGACACACACTAAGGCATGTTGTTTGTTTAACCCTTTGCCTTTCTATCCATCCTTTACTTGATGGTTATCCTTTGTGAACCCCGTTGAGCCTTAGCCTTTTTGTTTGAATTAAACCCCTGTTCATCCGTAACTATACACTTCCTACCCTTGTTCGGCATGACTGTTGTAAATTATAAAGTGTGCAAGAAACTAAGTTTGGGGTGACAATTCGTAGAAAAAGAGCAAGTGCGTAAATAGAAATCAAAAAGAAAAAAAAAAGAAGAGAAAAGCACTTGCCGTAACTAAAAACTCGAACATGCTCATAGGAAAAATTGAGTGAAGAAGAATCAAAGTTGAATAAAACCCCCAGGTTATTAGTGAGGCACAAAAATGAGAAAAATAACATAAATGCTGAATCCAAAAACCTTTGTTATCCATTCGTTTATCTATCCTACCGTACCTAAGCCCCGTTACAACCCAAAAGACCTCATAAAGTGTGTGGAATCTGTTTGTGTAGTGAAGATAGAGTAAATTCAAAATTAAGAGTTGATATTGCATACTTTGGTACTGTGAGTGCAAACACTTTAACCCCGGGATTTCTGGTGAGAGTGTGAAAAGTTTGCAGGTAAAGAGGCCCTCTGATGTGAAAGTGTGGTAGATAGTTCGATTCAGGAATCCAGAAGCTTGATTAGGAAGGAAAAATCCAAGTTGCAAAAAATAAAGGCTGTGTTGTGGAGAGGAGAAATTCGTGGGTGACCTCTGTTTAGTCTCAATACATTACTTGAGGACAAGCAATGAGATAAGTTTGGGGTTGTGATCGGTCACCATTTCTATTAAGTTATGTCTTTCATCCAGCACAAATTCATCATCTCGGTAACACATTCGGTTGTTTTATTGCTTTTTAAGTTAAGTTTATCATATTTATTCATTTATAGTATTGCATTGCATTTGGTTTAAAGTATGTCAAAAGATCCTCTTTATGCCTTTGTTTGGTAGTGTTAGTGTTGTAGGTTGATGCGTGTGATCGGAGCAACTAATGACAGGACTTGAGGGACTCCGGAAGGTTGAAAGAGGGGAATTGTTGAAGAATCAGGAGATCAACACGGGCACCCGTGTACATCAACACGGCCCGTGTTGAAAGCTTCAGGAAAGGAGTGAACGAGCACAAGTCAGTGAATCAACACGGGCACCCGTGTTAATCAACACGGCCTGTGTTGATAGGTTTGCGCAGAATATCAACCTTACGTCAGTCAGTGAATCAACACGGGCACCCGTGTTAATCAACAAGGCCCGTGTAGATGGATGCGGACAGAAACTTCACTTTTTGATCTGTTTTACTTTGTCTTGTATTAAGGGTACTTTGGACTTTTTGCTGACATTGAGAATGATACTGAAGCTACTTAAACGAAGTTTGTGTAAGGAGAAGGGGACTTTTGACAGATTAGAGAAAAGAATACAAGAGAATATTGGAGAGAGCAAGGGTTTGGGAGAGAAGAAGATCTTCATGAACGGAAGCGATTGAAGATTCAATCTCCTCCAATTTCTTGTAATGTCTTTATTCATTATTGTGTTTTCTTTGAATATTATGAGTAGCTAAACCCCCCAATGCTAGGGGGTGTCCCTGATTAACATTTGTGATGATTTTGAATTCCATATTTCAATAACATATTTCTCTTTCACGTTCAATTTAATGGTATAAGGTTTTTAACGCTTTCCTCGTCGGACCAACCGGATTGATTGATGACTGACAATTAGGATGGACCTCCATTGTTAGGGTTTTTATACCATTATACTATAGTAGATATCACCTAGGACTAGGGATACCCTATAGTAACCGGAACATTCTTGATAATAATAATGCTTGAATTCATAACTATTATCAAAGGACTTTGGGATTAGGATTGAATGTTCAAAGGTTTGCCCACTTAGGACTTAGGAGCAAATACCCTTAAGAACTGGTAATTGATAAGTTGAATTTTGTTATGAAACAAGGGTTCCGAATTGTTACATGTTAATCCACACACCTACCCAGGCATGTTACTCATCTTTGGTCGAATACATCTATTACTTTTATTTGTAATTAAATTTATAATTCCTAATAAAAAACCCCCAAGGCTTTTTGTTTAATTGAATTAAAACATAACTCTGTATTGGTATGCAGTCCTTGAGATCGATACTTAGGTATTTCCTATTATTACTACATTGGCAGATTAGTACACTTGCTAATTTACCGATCAGTACCTCCTCAAGAATTCTCTTCTGAACACAGCCAAAGAAATAGCCACACCATCAGTGTCCAACTCAGCTCTAGTAGCAACCCGCCAATCATCAGCTTCTTCCGATAACATGTGAGTACCATACCTCAATTTCAGGTTCTCAGCATAATCAATAACTCTGAATATCCTTTCGATCTCCTTCAGCCACTTTTTGAGCACCATCGGGATCATGAGTGCCCTTGAACAACGGAGGATTGTTCCTTTTAAAATTCCCCAATTGTCTGTCAGCACCAATCCCCGCTCCATTGACATTTCCTCCCAGTACACCAGCAACCATTCCTTGAGCCTTTGCAATTGCATCATCATTTCTTCCACCTCTTCCAGCCATTGTTTTGCTGATCACAAAACAATTCCATTAGCTCAAAAGTATCGACAGTGACAACTTGCACTCGTCACAACGACCAACTATGCTCTGATACCACTATTGTAACACCCTTCTAAAACCCCACATCAATTATTAAAATACTCAAAGTAAAACATGAAAACAAGGGTGCTACAATTAAAAAAAATTAAAACCAAATATAATTCAACTGTCATGCTTTATTAGGAACGATTCATCAATTAACAATCTCATGTTTATCACAGCGGAATAGTGTAACATCACTGTAGCGGGGAAAATCTGATATCGAAGCCATGGAATTGACTCGACTCAATATTTCGTTTGAAATCGCCACCGCGCTTTATTTTTTCAAAGGAAAAGGGAAAAGAACGTAAAACCCAAAGTTTTGTTTTTAAAACAAGGAAGAGAACTCAGGTTCGGGTGTTGATTATATGAGGGGAAGGTTTTAAGCACCCCTCATATCTTTGGTACTCCACAGGAACCTTTTTGAAAATCTGTGTCGTGTGTGCTAAAAAAGGGTTTATTTTATTTTTAAAATAAGCTCGGCAAAGTGTTAAGCTTTGTGCCTACATACCTCCTCGGTGCAATGGAGAAGTCAGAGCTAATGTAGTTCCGCTTAAAAGGGAAAATAGTTTTAAAACGAATAAACACTTTATTGTCTTCAGAGAGAAATACTCAGCCATTGATCTTGAGCATGAGAACAAACGAGTTCTTTGCATCGCAAATGAAAGAAGGGCTCCAACTCGGATAAAATCAACGAGTATGCCACTAGCTCTCTCACGCGGAAAAGATCTCATTATATCAATCAATTTCAAAATCGTGGGGTATAACCACTCGTTTCGACAATTAATAGTGTCTAAACTTTTGAAGAAAAGAGGAAAAGGCCACTAAGGGCAAAAGATATTTTAAGAGAAAAGGTTTTGAAAAGATTGCAAACATAAGAAGGTTTTTGAAAAAGGGAGAAGATTTTGAAAATTTAAGAATGGGAGGAGATGAAGAGGCTATCCTATTACGTAAAATAAAAGCTAAGGAAAGAAACGGTCTAACCGAAGAAGAAGCCAACACTTGACATTATGAGTCAAGGTAGATTTCCCATCCTTTGGACTTATCAATACCAAACCAACACATTATCACTTGGGGATCCAGATGAACTTATTATCTTAGCACCACTTTGCATTAAGCGCATTAAAATTCTGACGAAAATCGGGCAGAGTAACGGCTGTTTTCGGGTAAAATCCTTATCTCAATGCCTTGGAATTAACCATCAAGGGCTTTCAAGGAAATACCTGCATACACAAACAGACAACAATCCAATGCCAGACAGACAGAACAATCACAGAGTAATAACAGAATAAGGGTCCAGAGGTCCTAAGTCCATAAGTCCGAGTCTCCAAAATGCTAGGGATAGTAACCAATAGTCCAAAAGAGAGCCTTAGGTGTTTTTTAGATTTTTGTTATTTATTAGTGTTTTGGCATAAAAGTAAAGTATGGTACAAGTGGACAAAAAGAAAATAGCGGAAACATAAACATAGCGTCCAAATGGACAAAGAGAAAATAGCGGAATATAAACGTCCAAATGGACAAAGAGAAAATAGCGGAAACATAAACATGATGAAATGATAAAATAAAGCAATAAGGCGAGAAATATAAAGAGCAATATAATAAAATGCGAAAATTAAAGTCAATTGTTAGATGTTAAAGATAACCATCTTGAAACTTGTCAAGTATGTTATCAAAGTTAGTAATAAAGATCGATGGTGAGTGAAGGATGTTCTCGGATTTAAATTCAATGGACATTTATCAGAAGCTTGATAAAATCATAGCGACTACACGATAAATCTCCATAAGTCTTAAATCAACCGCATACAATTCTCTTCCATATTTGATCTTTTTTGAATCGGGACACGAAATATTGCGCTATGTTAAGCAGATCGCCAAGTGATTTATGTAGAAATCACCCTACAACGAGGCCGGTCAAAACTTTATGTGCTAATGCATGCGAGAGAAGCGATATGTAGATCACTCTCCGAAAGCAATACCGCACGAAAAGAAAATAGGGAGCGATCTCGTCTTTACCAAGAATCCATAAGAATCCTCAAGGTATTAAGACTTTCATCGATCAAAAGAAAAAGAAATAAAAGATGGAACCTCATTCAAAAGCTCCTTTCATCCATAATTTCAATCACTTAATATTGCGGATTCGGATTCTCATCCTATCGACGCCCTAAGTCCATTGAAATTAGAGAGAAATTAGGCCTCTAACTTGTAACTCAAAGAAAAAATAAGAATGGAGTAGAAGAAGAGAGATATATTGAAAAATTAAATCACAAACTCTCACCAAATGGATCATCAAGTATCAAATCTTAAAGAAATTTAAAACTACTTTTTTTTGATATTTTTGATATATAATAATAAAAACTAATACTAATATATTTTTTTTAGTTTTGAAAATAAAGAAGAAATCTAATTAACTAGAAAAATATTTTTGTATTTTCTTGTCATATGTTAGAAATTCAATAAAATAAAATAAAAATAATGGTAAAAGGAAGAGTATGGACCAGATAAGCGTGCTGCTGGGCTCATGAGATATTTCAATTCAAAGAATAAAGGAGGTTCAGAGCTGGAAGGGTGGTGTGAGGCCGAAACGGATTGGGCTAACAATTTAAGCCCACAGCAAACAAAACCCTAAGTTGAATGACAGTCCACCTCTTTCAATCACACTTCCTCTGTTTCTATTCCACAATTCAAATCTCTCCTTTCCCATATTTTCACGATTTTACTCTTTTCCTCGCTCTTCACTTTCTTCTCTCAATCAAAAAATGAATCTCCTTCTCTCCCACGACGAGCTTGGTTTAGACATGATGATGTTGCTATTCATGTTGGTGTTGATGCCGTTGGTTGCGTATCGATGATGATGAGCGGCGGAGGTGCAGGCGCTGAGTGCGAAATCGTTGTGACGAGTTGAAGATGATGTTGACGTCACTGTTTCGGTATGTTGCGAAGTCGTTTAAGGATTGTGTAGGTGATGATGTTTGTGGAGCGTTGGCTGAAAGTGATGATGATGATGTCGCTGTTGACGAAGCTATGACGATGACGAGTTGTTATTGTGAGGAGTTTGAACGCTGCAAAATGAAGCTACCGCGTCTGAGTTGTTGCTGAAGCTTGTTGTAAGTTTTGTTGCTAGTGCTTAATCGGAGAATTAGTTTACGAAGCTTTTGTTCGGTGAAGGTTATGTTACGAGAACTGCGATTTGGTTTTACCGGTTAATTTGTGGAAGTGGAAGTTTATGATATGAATGAAGATTTTCACGGTTTCTACAGGTTTATGAAGGTTATCTATTGAAGGTTGACGGATTGTGTGGAATTTGGTTTCGGTTTGATGATTTGCGATGAGGATGAGAAGCTGTTCACTGTGATGTTGTGGTGCTTTTGCAGGTTTATTGATGGATTGAAGGTTTTGATTGGATTATGAGGTGAAGTAGATGATGAAGCAGAGTTATGGTTTTGATATGAATTGGAGGAGAGTTTGGATTTCAATTTGGCAGAGTAACTCTGCATTTTTCTCCTCCCTTTTTCAGTGTGATCAAGCTCTTATTTATAGATGGTGAATGAAGATTTGAAATACGTGTGAATCAGCTAAAGTGTGTGAATCCATGAAGAATCCGTGAAGGGGTGGAATGCGTGACGATGAAACTCAGCGTTTTTGCATTGTGTAAAAGCTGAAGAAATTGCATCTTCTTTTTGTCGTTAGTGTAGTGTAAATTTGGTGATCTCTTCCTTACTGAATATGGGCGTGTATGTAATTGTGAGCGGGTCCCCCAACAAATTTCTCATGGTTCATGGCTTTGTAACTCACATCACATATGGCTTACACAGCTAGAAAAATGGCTTGGATCATGGGCTTTGCGCTTGAAGCTTGGACCAAAACGATGACATAGGCTTTGAGACTTGATCACGGAACTTGGACTCCCCTTTGAATTGGACCTTTTAATTGCACCTACTAAAATAAAATGACAACAAAAATAATAATAAAAAGAAACTATAACCGAGACATTTGATTTAAAAAGATTAATAAGATTCAATCTAAAACTAAATTGAATTCTAATAAATTTTTTTAATCAAAAGGTTAATAAAAAAAATTATAAATCAAAAAAACTAATAAAACGCGCAAAATGAACGCCTACATATTTTTTATTTTATCAGATGAAATGTGAATGGAAACGTAAAAGGCAGGGTCAAAAATTGGGGTATGACAATCACCATAACAAACCAATGGAAACACAATCCAAAACCAATAAATAGAGTATAATGATCAAACTCAAAAACTATCGTTCCCAGTGTTACAAGACCAGAGCATGACCGACATGACCCAAAATAAATGGATAGACTCTATGACTTATCCTCACCGAACAATAAAGTCGCTACTCCTCAATCTGAAAATTATCAACATGTAAGGGCGAGTCTCATTCACAATTAATAAGTATTATACACTCATAAGCAATAGAACATCATAAAAATGTTATTCACCACATTATAACATGTATTCAGATTTCCAAACAATTAACCAGACATCCATGCAAGCAAACGCATCATTGAACATAACACTACAATCATTCAGTCATACTATATCATTATGCACATGAATGAACTGACTCTATGCATGTGGTATCATACATGGGCTAAACCCATCCGACTGATCTATTCATCACCAAGATACAGCCCAACCGATACAAATTCCACACAATGGGAATAATGCCCACCATTTGATCCATAACATCACCGGGATCCGTCACCAAATTGCGTATGAATGAATGCACACATATCGCATACTTATAACATCATCGATCCGATGCATCACATTGTCTCATTACAACTCACCATTTCATCACCAATAATCATGCACATGTCTTAGCAATCATTCAATCATATCACACATATTCATGTCAAACATCATCCAATCACAATGAAAATCAATATAGTTTCATCACCATAACAACACATTGCTACATTCGCACATATATGTACACAATACTACAATTCATCAATTAAATTAAATCAAGATTTAAAATAAAATTGGGCCACTGCCCAGTTCACCAATTCATCATATAAAGCTCTTAATCAGCTTCGCAACGCCCAAAACGACACATTAATCGGACGCTCGGATCAAAAGTTACGGATATTTAAAATAAAACAATTTTCAAAAAGCTTCAGTGATAACCGGTTACCTCAATCCATGTAACCGGTTACTGCCTGACGGACAGACCAAAAATCCCATTTGTAACAGCGGTAACCGGTTACCTCAATCCCTGTAACCGGTTACTGCCTCCCAGACAGCAACAACAACACCAAAACCAATAGTGGTACCGGTTACCACACCTCAAGTAACTGGTTACTTTGCACCTGCAACCACAAAATCCACTTTTGACAGCAATTTCCATTTTCCAATTCATGCCAAATGCGAACCCAATCGTACCAAAACATTCACAATCTCATAACAGCACCAAATTGCATATTTATACATACTTCTAACATGTTTTAACATCAATAATCAACAATACATATTCAACATACTCAATTTTTCACCAACACAAACCAAATTATGAACACTTCATCAAATCCTAACAATTCCCCAAAACACAACACATTCAATTGAATCAAACAACAATCTTAATCAATTATACTACCCTTGATTGTATAATAATTATTAACCAGAAGAGTCCCCCCTTACCTTAGAGTTTGAATTCCTTGAAGGTTCTCTTTTTCCTTTCTCCTCTTTCACGTATCTTCTCTTTTCTCAAACTTTTTCTCTTTTTGCTTCTAATTTCCCTTTTTCACAATTTCTCTATTTTATGAAAAATAGGATAATGATTAGTGAGACCTACACACTTAGCACCCCTTCTCTACTAATCACAACACAAAAGCCCAATTACTTATTTCCATAATATATATTTCTCAATAATTTACCATTATGCCAATTAATTCAATTAAATAATTTAAATTCTAATTAAATTAAATAATGGAAAAATATGGGGTGTTATAGTTGGAGATGCTTATATGATGATATTGATGCTTATATGTTGACTTGCTGGAGATGCTTATATGATGATATTGATGCTTATATGTTGAATTGTTGGAGATGCTTATATGATGATATTGATGTTTATATGTTGACTTGTTGGAGATGCTTATAAGATGATATTGATGCTTATATGTTGAATTGTTGGAGATGCTTATATGATGATATTGATGCTTATATGTTGACTTGTTGGAGATGCTTATATGATGATATCGATGCTTATATGTTGACTTGTTGGAGATGCTTATATGATGATATTGATGCTTATATGTTGACTTGTTGAAGATTCTTGTATGATTATATTGATGCTTATATGTTGACCTGATGAAGATGCTTATAGGTTTTTTTTTTTTACCGAAGATGCTTATATGTTGATTGTTGAAGATGTTCATTTGTTGATATCATAACTACTAGTTGATGATGTTATTTGTGTTGTTTATGTTGATGTTGTGCGAAGCGGTGATTCATTTATATTATTTACCGGGTTTATGATTTATCATGATCCTATTTATATAGTTTGATATCTCACCCTTGCTGCTGATGTTTTCCCTACCATGGGAAATGGGCAGGTACTCAAGTATAATTGTGGAAGTTTGTTGCTTCATCGAGTCCTGTTGGTGTGTCGCTCTGATACGTAGCACTCGAGGGTCGTTTATGTCGTTATTTCTATGTTGTTGATGTTTTTAGTTGTTTTTATTATAACCGTTGAATCCAAGTTGAATAATATGAAGTACTTATTATACTTCCAAGTTGTTTCAGTTGAGATAAACTGATAGTTGACTGTTATTTCGAATGCTATGTATCATTGTTGAATGAAATACAAGTTGAAGTTTTAAGTTGATATGTGATACCCCAATGTGTTGTTTGAAATTTTAAAATACTCTGATATTTCTCGCATTATACTTTCGGGTAGAATTTAGGGTGTTACATCTCCGATGGAATTTCAAAATCCTAAGTTGGTCATGAAAAATGGTTATGGGTATTTACTTGATCCCAAATGAGAAGAAAAACAAGAAATATGTGGAACCATATTAATATGGAGGTTAATTGAAAAAGTAATAAAAGAATCTATTGCTTTCAATGATATCAAATAAAATATGTTTAATAATAGAACCTATACCACAAGCGCTTAAATATGCAAGAAAATAAGTTAGGATTTAATGATCATTGCAATCATCCTCTAATGAAGGCACTCAACATGGATAAATCCCAAGCCTCATCTACAAGAATAATTCAAGCAAGTGTCTATATGATTGAGTCACCTAGCAAGTCTTGAAGCTTCAAAGTATAAAAGAGGAAGTGATAAAGCTCGTCATGCCGCTTCTTAGTGAACCATGTTTTTTAAAAACATAAGGCTTTTTTGTAAACTTATACATTTAATTCACACACACACACACACAAAAATAAAATTTTTAATCCTATTTTCTTAAGAAAAATATTCTTAAAAATGTTTTGGAAATGTGTCAGTTGAACCGGGAACTGTGTGAACATCTTTTGAACAAAATTTGTATTGTCCAATCGATTGATACTTACACCCAATCGATTGGGTTAGTGGAAAAAGTGCCCGTAAACATTTGGGACAACGTCTTCAAGAACGATAGAGACTATATATATATATATATATATATATATATATATATATATATATATATATATATATATATATATATATATATATATATATATATATATATATATATATATATATATATATATATATATATATATATATATATATATATATATATATATATATATATATATATATATATATATTTCTTTTCATTTTAAAGTGGGAGGGGTTCTCATATTTAAGGGGAGATCAAAATAGAAAGTCATTGTATAGTATTATGAAAAGGCATAAGACAGCATACCGTTTGTTGTTGCTTGTAAGACTAATGTTCTAAGCTACTAATAGTGAATTTCCTATCATGAGTTGTAAGCCAACCTTGCAGACGTAGGTGCAAGTGGCATCGAACTGGGTTACCAGTTTTTTGTGTTATTTACTGCTTTTCTGCTCGATCATATTGTACAAGTATTGTTGTCATATTGGTGTAACTTGTTGGACCAGTTGTTTCAACTGTGAGTGCAACTTCACCATTAGATGTTTTGCATGATGTCAAAACTAGGAAAACTTAGCATTTATATATATTGGATGGTATCTTTGTTTCATTTGGTGCACCTTTGCATTATAGATCTTAGGAAGCATTCAAACCAAGTTTTAAAATGATCCAAATTATGAAAAATCATTTTCTGCACAAAACACACTTTGTATGTGCCAACACATCCGCTTTTCAGGACGGCTGTTATACCCCAAAATTTGCCCGCATATTTTTTCAAGAAAACTCCAATCTAAAAATTAGGAGTTTCATATAATCATGGATTTTTATTTCACAAATATCCTGACATATGAAATACTTAGTTTTTAGAATTTTTTATACAGTATTTTGGCTTGCTGTTGAATTTATTCTTACGCAAACGCCAAGTACTGTTTATTGCTTCACACACGCTATTTATTTGATATTTGTTTACAGATAAATAGTACTGACGCAATTGGTACAGAATTAAATCTTTTGCAGGCGCAGAGTCCGGGATTCAGACTGTACTGGTAAACAAGTAAATTATTACTAATTTTTGTTTCCCACTAACTTTTGTACTATATTCCATTATTTTCAAAATATCTTTTCAAATCTCTTTTTCAAAAATCAAATCTTAACTTTATTCCATACATCTCTCTTTTTCCCAACACTACCATACACTTTCTTTCAAATCTTACTTCCACTCAAATTTTCCTTTTTTGTACGGAATCACTTCATTCCCCAACGTCTCTATCCTTCTTTCCATTCTATAAATACCTCTCATTTTTTCCATAAAATCTCACATCAAATTCTAAATCATTTCTCAAATTTCTACTTCATATCCATTCTCTCTTCTTCCCCCGGCAAAATGGCGAAGCGGATGGAAACATGTTTTCTTATGGTCATCACCATTGCTACGGTGATCATGTCCTTCTTCTGTCTGCATAGTCCTGAAAAATGTGGACCTGCGATGGTTACACTCCTGATCATCTATTTTCTGTTGGTCATAGCATGGGTTATTAATCGTCATTCTTAAAGTTTGCCGTATCTCTTATTTTCTTAAATGTACCGTTTACTCGTCGTACTGTTCATTATAGTATGTAATGTTTGTACTGTCAGTATTAAATGTTGTACTATTTGTCATATTGTTGCTTAAATATTTAGATAATATTTTGTGTGTTTTCTGCCAGTCAAATATTTATGTTTCTGTGCATTAAATGATTTTTCAGGGTTATTATCGGTAATTTTGCTCGCGTAGAGTAAATAATAGTTATTTATTATGTCTGTGTTTTTTAACAAGTCATGTAAATAAACTTTCATCTTTCACATAAAACAAAAACAACAAAAAGAAAATTAACTTTGACTGTTGATTTTTCACTCTAACTGTTACATGCCTGAATAGTCAGTTGACAGTCAAACTGCTGACAGTACAATTCTCCGTGTTTTGTAGCATCAATCAAATCAAACTTTTGCATTTCAAAATTCCAAGATTTTTGTCCTAGAAGTCTTCTGAATATCACATGATTAGCAGACACTCAGCACTGCACAAAAATCAGGTACGCTTAACTGTCTCCTACACAAACAGTCCCTGATTAGGGTTTCTTGTTTTTTCAGGAGAAACAAGTTTTTGAGACCTCAAATGGATTTCATGGACCTCCATACATCTCAAAGTACCATCATACAAATTTTCAAACTTCAATTCACTCAGACGCACCGTCAGCAGCTCAAATAGTCAACAGACGACCCGTTTGACCAAAAAAGTCAACAGACAGTCAAAAATGAAATTTTTTGTCAACATCCATATTTTGTAAAAGGATTCATCATTTGATCATTGGATGATAATAATTCATCAAGGAAAGATCAAAAATCAACAAAACCCTAAGATTCAAAATTAGGGTTTTCTCCTAAAAAGTCAACTGAACTTTGACTGGTCATAACTCTCTCATCCTTCATCCAAAAAATTCAAACCAAAGCTCATTTTGAAGGAAATTCAATTATCTTTCAAATGCAATTGGTTCCATGGTCATTAGGTTCACCATTTGAAAAATATGAACCAAGACATTACAGGTCATTTTCAAAGTCAACAAAAAGACACTTTTTTCAAAAGGATACACAAGGAGCATCAAAAATCATTTTGACATGAGACCAAAGACATTGGTTAGAGGACTCTTTGAGGTTTCCAAAAAGTGCAAGATCTCCTTCATATGACAAAAATTGAGGGATTTACACCTTGTTGAAGTTGGCTAAATTTTGGGAAAATGCATAAAACCAACATTGCTCAAAAATGTATTTTTTCCAAATGGGGCCAAGTTTTCATGGTTCAAACATGTATGCCATGATATTATGGGCTTCCCACGACCAAGACAAAGCCCACACCATTTTTATCCATTTTTGGTTTAATTTTATCCTATTTTAAGATTAAATGAAAATGGAAAATGGAAGGATAATGGATAGCTTAGTTTCTAAGCATGAGTCATCCAAGAATCTTTAATTTTCTGCAGAAGATTGAGGTACAAGGCAAGAGCATTGAAGAGAAGCAAGACTTGGTCAACAATTCAAAGGTTTTAATATAAAAAAATCAAGAATTCAACAAAGGCAACCAAAGGCTTCTTGGCTTCAATTCTAAGCACAACATAGCTTATAAATAGCTTAGAGTACTTCACAAATAAAAACCACGAATTCAGAAGAGAATCTATGCTTGTAACCATACTTGTAATCACTTAAATTTTTCAAAGAAATTCCAAATTCGAATTTTGAATTCAAGTCAGTTTCAATACAAACTAAACATTCAAACACCTTCCTCAAGTATCACTGAAACTATTCCAATCATTTCCCAGCCTTGAAACCCACTGAACTAAGCACTACAGGTCACGATTTATTCAAAATAAAACCAACTCGTATCTGATCATTCAGGCATGTTTAACAAGATGTAGACATATATTTGAACTTAGCTTAATGTCCTGATCATTTCTGGACATTTAATTAAAGTTTGGGAGCCTGTACACGAAACTACCATTTTAGGGTTTCTTAGTTCAAATTTAGGGTTTTTCGTTAGAACCAAAAATAGGACAAATTAAGGGCATGGTTGAATTCAGTAGATTGAGACGAATCGAATGGGCATGTCGCGCCAAATTTATATTCATGTTTGACACTATTCGCTATTTTGCAGGTTTAGAAGGTATCTATTACAGCGCTTTTATTACAAAAACGTTATTAAAGGTGTTGGCTGGAGGTTGAAGACGATGAGGTGTCCTCACCTCATTGGATAGAACGTGCGCGCCAGTGTTTTTGAATTCTGGGTTCCCATGTGCGCTTTACATCATCTTTCCATGTGACCTCAATATCTAGGCCGTCTGATCTCATTAAACTCTCAATCCAACGCATCAAAACACTCATCCTTACCATTGTCCTCATTTAAATACCACACCTGATCATTCATCTTTTTATTTTCTATTTTATTTTAATTTCTTTGTTAAATTAATTAAAAATAGTTTTAAAAATCCAAAAAATACACAAAAAATATTTTTAAGTTTCTAAAATAATATTTTATTTTCTGATATAAAAATATTTTATTTTTCTTCATAGTTTGAATATTTTGTGTAATTAATTCAATAATATGCATATATTTATCTTTTAATTATTTTCACCCAATCAAAAATCATAAAAAAATTTGTTCTTTATATTAAATATTGTTTATATATTATAAACTAATTTTGTACATATTTTGAATAATTTTCTCTTCAAGTTTTAACTATTTGTGTAATTATTTATATTATTATGTATTAATTAACTTAATAGATTTCAAATCAAATTTCAAAAAAAACAAAAAAAATTAGTTTTGTTTTAAAATTAATTAACAAGCATTTTGAACATATTTTGAACTTAATTTTTAGGTTTGAAATTTATTTTCATCTTTTTTCCTCATTTTAATTTAATTAATCATGCATTAATTATAATTAAAAACAATCATAAAAAACCAAAAACACTTCTTTTATTTTCTTGCAATTTAAATTCCTAGATAAATGTATAGATTGTCAAATTCATGTAAATAGCGTAGTTTACATTTCCTGCACAATCGATGTAATAGCGTAGATTTACTTTCCGCATTTTACATTTCCGCATTTTAAATTCCAGCACATATAAACTGCGTGTATGCCAAAGATAAAATTGAATCGTTAGATCACTAACTTCAAAGATAAAATATCTGAATCCAAACACAATCACACTTGCACCTCTTAGGGTAATCCCTTTCTCATTCTTTTCAAAATCAAAATCAAATTCTATTATTTCAAACGCAAAATCGAACTTTTGTTTATATCCGGTGAAAGGATAGATTTTTAAAGGAAATAGGATAAAGACCTTATAACTCAGGGTAGATCTCCTAATTTGCTTGCTCAAATCAAAACAAACAAATCTCTCATATATCATTGTTTTTTTTCAAAAATAAAACTTTCAAAAAGACAATACTTTGTATATATCCAAACAAGGATCATTATGAAGTTAACGCTCTTTTTTCCAAAGCATCTTTTGAAAGATAAAAACACTTTGTATACATCCGCACAAGGATCATTACAAATTCAATTTACAAAGGTATTTGAAACCACATACGAGCATTTAAAAGCAATTGAAAACAAGTGAGCTAAGCAAATTAAAGAGCCCATGGATAACCATGGATACAAAGGGTGCTAACACCTTCCCTTTGTATAACCTACCCCCTTACCCAGAATTTCTTAAAGGTCTTTTTTCTGTTTCTTTTATAAACCTTTCCTTAATTGGATAAAATAAAAGGTCGGTGGCGACTCTCTGATTTTCAAACACAAAAGCAGAAACAAAAAGAGTCAGTTCGCGTATCTCTCCGCGAGAGGTATGGCAAAAAACCGAGCGCGCGACAGAACTGGCGACTCTGCTGGGGACACTTTCTAAAAACAAAATGTTTTCAAAAGGGGTTACCTTTAGAGAATAGATCATTCCGATGTTTTCAATTGTTTGACTTGATTGCTCTATTTTTCAAAGGATGTTTGGGTATTTTGCTTGTGTGAAAGATTCTAACCCGAATCTCGAGATACCTTAAGTATGTGACAATAGACCAAGGAAACTGTACGGCATGTACCGATATGGTTGATCTGGTAGTCACCGTTAGTGCGATACTTTGGTTTATACTGATGTCCCTTGAAAACAATCAAGGAGTATATTAGGCTTGCGAAATGTCATTAAACACTAATTTGTCTTAAAACCTTTTAGTTGAACTTGACTTGTGGCCTATTAAGTGGCTAGCTTTGAAATTGATCGAAGTTAGTTATCCTCGAGGAATATTTTGATCGGTCGTCCGAGCACCGTATTGAGATGTTACCTCCAAGGATCATAGAACCCGAATACTATTCTAGGACAGGTTTTAACCATCTCAACTTCAATGGGGAGGGTATCACCTATCAGCTTCATGCAAGCCTTTAAACTTAAGGCTATTGTTTGATTTGTTTTTGTGTGCCACATGTTTGACATCATAACATCATAAGCATCATAAGCATATCATTTTCTCACTAATCATTTCAAGGATCAAAGAGTTTACCTTTTGTTATTGCAGGTAATGGCTCCCGCCACCAGAGATTACATCCGAATCAACATCTCAACGGTGCCATCTGAACTAAAAGACTTAGT